>NC_090780.1:8262500-8562500 GCF_040054535.1 Antennarius striatus | reverse complement strand
TGACATGGAGCTGCTGCACAACCAGGGGATTTGTCGATGATTAGTGTCATACACACAGACACACACAGAGTGTCCTATGCCTCTTGTAGGAAATGACTTATTGACATTCTGATTTTGAGCACTGCATCTTTAACTCTCCCCACCGATAATGGACACTAATGAGGTGAAACGGAAGCAAAGAGTCACATGGAGGCAAGTAGAGAGAGGGGCAGAAGATGAGAATAAAAAGAGCAGCGATGGAACTTAAGTCTTTTGGGGTTTTTTAAATTTTATATACTGTTGTGTTCCCCGAAGGGCAATTAAGAATGCACACTCTAGTATGTTAGTCAACAATCAATCACACGGATGCATATTAGTGTGTACAGGTCCCTGTAATACACACAACCACACACAAGGGGGCCTATAAGCATGCAACGGGAGGTAGAGGGGCGGGCAGCCCCTTTGTGGAGCGCCCAAATGAGCAACTTGTAAGGGGGATGGCGCCTTGCTCAAGGGTGCCTCGGCAGTACTATGGAGATGAGATTCTGGTAGTGTGATGATGATGAAATGATTTTCAATTTACAAAAGATTTGACCTTCAAGCAATTCACACATAGCCATGCTACAATCAGGCACCTATATTGGAGATTATATAAATATCCTGGTTTAAAATAGAATAACCCAACAATAACTTAAAGCAAGAGATGTGATGTATTTATTTACAGGCAACCATATTTTTCTTTAGCCTTAACGTCTGGGTTTCCTTTGTTGCCTTGTTTTGATTCAGTTTTGAAGTGTGTGGCAGCAGGGGGTTGGTTGTCTCAGGGCAAGAGAAGTCAGAATCTGGTCAGAAGAGAGACCTAATCATTCGGAGTGTTTTGTGTTCTACTGATTTCTCTCCCTCATATTGCAGCATATGGGACCTGGACAACTACTTTGGTCAAGACTGGACACATCAGACAATGTTTAAGTTGATGTTAAATACGGAATGTTAGCAATTGTCTTCAAAGTGCTTCACCATGAAACACTTATACCTCTATGACCCCTACGTCTTCTTTTCTCATTTGTGTTCATTAACTATTAAAGAGAGGTGGATTGACAGGATGAAAAGGCATCCAGTGAGTTTCAGAGAGTGAGACAAATGGAGGACACATTGAGGGATTTGGTGGGATTTGTATTGTTCATTTGGGCACTTGAACAGTACAGCAGGTTAATCTGAGCATGGCCTTTTGTGATTCTTCAAAATCAAAGTGATGCCATTTTCTTCTGTTTGACAAAAAAGATTTGAAAGTCATTATAGAACTGCTTTCACTGCAGACTGCACCGTAACTGTCCAAGTTAAGTGGTGTATAAAAATGTTGACACATCCCTTTAAATGATTTAATTTCTCATTGAATCATTCAACTCTGTCATTGTGAGGCTTGCACAGTCACCACCACTGTTACCTGTAAGTATAATACAATCACGCAGCACATATACTGTAATTCCAGATGTCATTACTTATACTTGTAGCAATGGAGAGAAAATATTGAAGTTAATTTAAGAACAAACCGCCTACACATTAACCATCTTCATTGCAATGATTGCATAATGCTATGTTCTTTTCATCAGGACTGCTATTTTAAAACGGCACGAAGCAGTCATCTTTGTGATGGCCACAGTTTGAGGTCAGACTTTCTGTCAGCATGCTCTTCACTATGAGCGGCAACAAAAGAAGTCTGTATTTAATACAGAAGTAATTATTGAGAAACGTTGAGTAAAATACACTTAGCCAACCACTATAAAACTCATCCACCTGGATATCAGTCAGTTTATATCTGTGAGGAACAGATACTAAAATTTGAACCTTTTTGTGAAAGCTAAACTAATTTACATTATTAACATGCTGGCATATGAAGGCTGCCCAGGGGAAATTGTAGTGTTATGTAACACAACTCAAAGTAGTTCAAGCCCTCATACATTAGCTACAAACAACAGATAGGGTTTAAAATTTAGGCCAGGGGAAGGATGCTTTCTCTGCAGCGACACTTCATAGAGAAGTGCCTATTGGAGGATTTAAGAGCAGCTACCTTAATATTTGTTCGCTCTCAGTGAACTGTGGAGATTTCAGACTCTTTTCAACCCAGGCTTTTCAACTAACCAGGCTAATGTCATTGTTTCTGTTTACGAACCAGTCCTTTTGTAAAGGCTGTGATAAAGGCCTTGCACAAAAGAGAACTTTACATTTTGGGAAATATGCATTACCTTTGGATCAAATAATTAATAAAGTTATTTTATGCACTTAACGGACTGTCTGCAGCCAGGTCAGATGAGAAACAGTAGTGAAATGTTAGCCAGGCTTAATACAAATTTAAAATGCATCCACCAAACTCTTGTAAATCACACTAACAAAAAGTGTTTCTTATGATTCCATTATATACAAAAACAAACAAACAAACAAACAAACAAACAAAAAACTTTGAATTGAGGTCCAGTCATTCACATGCATGTGTCATGGCCAAGAATCAGATAGGTATCTGATGTACAATCTCACATGATAGTGAATCAAATCTGATTTGAAAAGACTTTATTCATGTCTTCGAACAAGTCCCGATGCAATGGAGACAAACATCTCGAGTAAATAAAATATAAAGTACTGGTAGGTCAGAATTATACCCAAGTGCTTCCTTAATGATTAGTAAATATGAATATATACACACTCTTCTCTCAGGTAAATACAGAAAACCCTTTCATCATTTCTGGCCAGTCATAGAGAAAATTTGCGATGGCTACAGTGAGATTAAAATAGTTTGTGATCCAGCAAAGCTTTCTCTTGCTGAAGGATACTTCGGCAAGTTTGTTTTAACAGTGAGCAGTGTGTGAGTCACCGCTATCCTGCCGATGACTCGTGTAATGAGGACACAGTCTGGTGTACACAGTTCCAGTCCAGCTGATTTGGGGTCAGTATATTACAGTTCAGATCAGGTCAAATAGACTTTACTGAGGCTGATTATGCAAGCTTATAGATAATCTAATGGGGTCAGATAAGAATCTGGCTAGAGTCCGCAGCATGATGATAAGCTCACCACAATGACCACAACATGCCGCTACACTAATAAAGAAGACCCACTAACAGTGTAATGAAACAACGTGTGTGGAGGCTTTGACAGCTGTTTGTTTAAAATTTCCACCGCTTCTATTGGCTGTCATTGGTCATTCTAGTTTCTGACAGTGGTTCAGCAAGTCCTGCTGAGCTGTGCAACCATTCCATTTCCTTCCCGTTGTGGTTACCATGGGAACAGTAAGGAGAATTTCATTTTCATCAGATGGATTGGGCTTCAAAATTATTTTTATCTCCACTCCACATTTCTCTGCTTCTCACAACCGGGGTAATGAGTGTCCTCGCAGGATTCATGCTGCTATTGGAAAATGTAGTCATTTCAGCAATTTGAGAGAGAGAAAAAGGGAGAGACTGCCTGTATTTGCAAAAGTGCAAATACAGGCAGTCCTCAACCTACGAACACAATTGGTTCCGAGAGACTGTTCAATGACGAGTCAACAGAAAAGCCGAAAAGGACGCATAAAGCCCAACGTCAGAGCAAACTGTTCACTTGGTCTGATATCTGCAGATTTTCTTAGACATGACATGTGAAATCCTAATCTGTTCGGCGTTAATGTTATGCTGCTTGGCGTGGGTTGCGGCAGAAAGGGGAACTACAGCAGTCGGACATGACGGCGCACGATTGTTCGAACTGTATATGCAAATGTTTGTAATTCGAATGTTCATATCTTGAGGTCTACCTGTACAGAAGCTCCTGATGCAGTGAAATAAGCACAATTAAACAAAGAAAAAAGGATGAACAAGATGTAGTTTTTGGTCACTGTGGCCCAAAGAATTTTAACAAAGCCCTACTCAGAAGAAAGGGTTTAAACTCAGTGATCAACACACAGTATGCATTTACAGGTGAGTGGCTCATACTCATTGTGTGAGATGGTGATTTTAAAAAAAGGACAAAAATTTACCTTTGAAAAATGAAAAAATAGAAAAATAGTCCATTTAAAGGGACAAATACATCTCAAGTGGTCCTTCTGTCAGAGGTGGCAGATTAAGAGAAACATATAGAGTGTTTCTGTTTTCTCAAGCTGACAGGATAATGTAGTAGTAGTAGTAGTAGTAGTAGTAGTAGTAGTAGTAGTAGTAGGTAACTTTATTAATCCCTTAGGGAGGTTCCGCCAGGGAAGTTCTCATCTCCTTTACACTACACACAGCACACTATCACAGAAAAAGCACACAGAAACAGCACGCAGAAAGAAGTACCGACACCATTCAAGATATAAAATATAAAAAGTGGACACACTAACATACAATATTTTTTTTTAAAAAGGCATATACTGTATTAGCATAAGTGGAGTATCAAGTGTTTTTAGTGACATGTATTGCCGTTGTATTATGCTTGTCAGACAGTTAATCCTCAGCACTGCTCTGTATATGTCATGTATAAAGGCTAGTTCTTAAAGATTTCACCAGACCAATGCAGAGTTTAAATCAGTGCATCATGGCATTCTTTGAGTAGCATCAACATGGAGTCATTATTGTTGAAGGTAAATAGCAGCTCCCATCCGGATGTCATGTCCGATTTAACAGTTTGTTTCTGAGGAGCCGCAGCAGGTGAAGAGACGAGTGCTGAGATGGTGTCATGCCAGCGAGGTCTCCCAAGATTCTCCTGCAATTTAAAGGAGCCACCATACTAATGGTGTCTTAATCCAACTCTGGGGAATATGACACAGTGCTTACTTCATCATTACCTTCACAGAAAGCAGTATATCTAGTGAGTGATTATTTTAATTAGGAAAATTAACTGTTGCCTGAGTAAGAATGTAATGTAGTTTTTTCTTGAGTGACTGTAAGTGAATGTCCACCACAGATACTTAATTGGTAATATAAGATAAAGATTTAGCTTCTCTTTCTCCTTCCTGTTTTAATCACTGAGCTTTATGATTTAATTTGTGTACAAATTAAGTACACTTTAACTGTTTAAGGCTCTTTGACTTGTCTGACAAACAACAGGCGAGATATTTGAAACGTATTGCTCAAGTAAAACATTTCTAATGCTGTATGGTTTCCACATATCCCAGCCTGGACTGTGGTCTGACTTTCGTGTGGTAATCCCTTATTGTCGTTATTCTTTAACTGATGGGCGGATGTGACATGCACTTTATTAGCCTCATGAGTACCTGACCCAGTCTGGACTCATGTTACACCGCATGGGGAAAAGGTGCAGCTGGCAGAGGGGTTGGGCTGATATCAATACAAGGTGAGATAACAGAGAGAAAATGAAAGAGGTCATAATTAGGGGGAAAAAAAATAGAATTAAAGGGAGTGTGAGGAGATAAAATAATTATGACATCATTCTTTTTTTTTGTGGTTTGTGTGTGTCGAAATAAAAAAATATATATAATAAAAATTAAAAAACGGAAATTAAAAATAAAGTAAAGGTTTGAGAATGTACAAGTCAAGAGAAGAAATACACAGGAAATACTTCAATTTCTATCTGCAAACAAGTACTGTACTGAAAAAACATTTACAGGCAGTTTTAAAATCAGTCATGAAAATCACACCAAACATGCATCTGGAATGTCCAGATTAGCCTTAGTCTTAGCCTTAGTCTTGGCCTTGGCTTTAGCCTTAGCTTTAGCCTTGGCCTTAGTCTTAGCCTGCTGGCAATACAGGTTGGACATGGATAAATGGGAAAAAATATGTGTGAATGGATTTTAATTACTAAATTCCTTTAAATAGAAGCAAGTGTTATGGAATCGTTTATATTTGTGATCCAAAACAAAGTCAACATTCAATAAAATAAATAAACATGACGGACGCCTGTAATGTCACATCGGGGCAAAGCGATAAGAACAAACTAGATATGTTTGCTCGCCAAGGACAGGAAGAAAGTCAAATATTCACACACACACACACACACACACACACACACACACACACACACACACACACACACACACACACACACACACACACACACACACACACGTCTCTAATCCTAAAAAGAATCTAGATTCTGTTTTCACCAGCAGTAAGCGTTAAACTGTATTTAGCCACAGTCAAGCTGCTTCACATAACTCATAGATTTGATTCCACAATGCCTTCTATCCATTTAGTTTTTAAAGTTTTTTATCCATGTCATCGATCACTATATAAGAGGCTATGTCAATAATCTGTTGTGGTCAAAGTTCACTCTGCTATGTGTGTGTGTAATGATGTGGCAGGAAACACAGGTGAACAGGAAAGGTGTGTACTCTCATTCTGTTCTTGCCAAACAAGCGTTTCTTGTGCTTCCAACCTGCAAGCGTAGCAAATTATTTAACTGCTTTTTCCTCTTTGAGATAAAAGGTGTGCAGGTGACCGTAAACTACAGCTGTGATGTTTGGCCAGAAGGAAAATATTTTCTTGAGAATAGTTCTTCACGGATAGCCTTAAAATGAAGATTGAACTCTAAAATGCATGATCCAACGCCCTTACAGCCTCCTTTTGGTACTGTTTACTATCCTCAAGGAGTGCCTATTATACTGAAGTCTATGACTTACAGATCAACAAACCAGCCTTTGACCTGGTTTGCTCATGTTACCATTTCTAGTTGTTTTTTTAATATCCTCCACACAGATTCAAATTCCAGTGGAAGCGTCACTTTTTTCATGGTTCTTGGCTGTTTTGAAACTACCACCTTCGTCTTCTTCTCACTAGCTTCCACTTGTGGCAAAGGACCCACCATATCAAAAACAACCAAAACTATTTACATCACCAATATTGACCACAGATGAGTGTCACCACTGATATATAATGTATCAGCATGAGACATGTTGTTTGGTTGATAAAAAGGTTTTAGCTGGAACATTGATTTCTCTGACTTTCTCAAGATTCATTAGAAATGTTGTATCACCCGATGACGTTCACCATTTTCTTCCTACTCCTTATATGAAGTAAATATTAAACAGTTTGTGGTTGGCGTAGCCCTCAAGACATGAAATGCAAGCCTCTGTGACTTCATCAGCCTTATCAGTGGTGGAAGGTGATCAACACCAGGCTGTTGAGTGATGTACTGTAACTGTACAACATGCAGGGGACCTTGTGCTAATGGAGTGTGAAGATAGCAATTATGTTCACTGAGGGTCTTCCACAGAATCTGTCAAATAATGAGCACTGGCAACAAGGATCAGAAAAAGAAATAGGCAATAATGTCAGGGGAACGAGGGTATTTAGTCACAATGAGATTTTAATTTTAACCACACCACTATTTCAGTAAAGACACAGCAACACCTAAGATACAGTCTATTGACGAATAGTAAGTCCTGTAGTCGAGATATTTATCCATATAATCTGCTTTCCTACTGGTCTTGAAGTGTCCATTTTCATGGTATGCATTCTTCAACATGATGAAACATGAACATCTCTTGCTAAGTCACTCCTATGATCGCCCCTCCCTCCATCTCCCCCCCCCCCCATGTTCCCTCTAATTTTTAATGTGTCTGTTATTAAAAGAATCAAATTACAGCAGCTATTTTCTTTAGTTTACTTTTAATATAAGTGATTTTGTCCACTTGAAATGAAAAAGACAAAAATGTACATGAGATGTGTAGTATGTTATATGTGAAGGTCCTGCTTTGGCCATGGGAAGAGAGCTGCTTTGGTCTAGACGCGGTCCAGTTGTGGCCTGGCTTCGGGTCCTGTTCTTGAAGAAATGACACATATACACCTTTCAGATATCACATTTTGTTCACATTAAAACATTCACATTCATCACAAGCTGTTGTTTTTGATACAGTATAATTCCTGTAACATAATTCTGCAAAATATATAATTACGTCTTTTTTATTAGCATTTTCACTACCCATAAATTATCTAGTAGTGACAGTATTTAATGATTAATATCCACAATAAAAAATCTTATTAAATGCACTAAAATATGCACAAATCTGACTTCAATTTTACCGTGATTGTCACGTATGTCCTTATCACTTCTCCAATGACTACACTTTTTCCGGGCTAGTGGCCTCATCTGCTTCTTGCATTGATTTTATGCACATTTTTTCTGTATTTAATATACAGGACTAGCATTTTGTGTACTGATATGTCTGTGCTCTCATCTACTATCAGAGTATGCCAGGGTGCATTTTTAACACCAGTCATATTCTCACTCCGCACTCTCATTTATTCAGTTCACAAATTCAAAGTAATAGTTTTTGCTTTGCCTGCTTTCTGGAAGACTCACATACTTTGCCATGTGATCATGGATGTGTTGAACTAACAGCATTGATGCATTCATTTTGATGGCAAGTAACATATTGTCAATGAGGGTCAGATTTTGTTTTGTGTGTGACAGTTCGTTTCTTCTCTGTCAGTCTCTTGCGCTCCCCCGCAATATGTACCAATCCCCTGTCCCATCTTGAGTCTTCGTACAATTCGAACAGCTTTCAAATGACTTTTCTGCTTTTCTGCTTGAGGTAGTCCATCTTCCATCCAGTCCACATTTTTCCCTCCGAAAATTCACTTGCTACTTTGGCTTCACAGCATGTTTTACTGTAGAACTTTCTTACTTGAAAAAAAAAAGTTGCGGTTTCACTACTTGTTGTTCTATTAGCACGCTCTCCGACAGCCATTCCAACTTTAAAAAAACGCATTTCTTTTTTGCATTGTTTTGGTGAGTGGATGTGTCGCTGTCCGTTCGTTTTTCCATGATAGGGGTTACCATATGCGTCTCACTGTCGTTGAAGGGACAGTAAAATTAATTTTAAGTGACATATGTTATTCATCACTATGGAAAATAGAAGAAAAATACATTTTATATGTGTAGAATCATCCCTTTAGTCAGAAAAGCTTCAAATCTGCGCCGCAGCAGCTTCGGCAGTCAATGGTCACTTGGGCGTCATAAGTCACTGGCGCCCAACATAGCTTGGCAGCCATAAGAAACGTCGCGATTAACTCCAAAAATACCATGGTTACCTGCGCGGTGAACGGTTGTGTCAACACAACATCAAGAAAACACAAAGACAAGGACCTGTCCTTCTTTAGAATACCTTCTGGGAAGCTAGGAAGGAGATGGAGAGCACGGATAAACCGGGTCAATATGACCAAGGATCAGAGGATCTGTCGTGAGCACTTTACCTCGGAGGATTTCCAAAGAGATTTGAAGGTAAGATCGTTTTCAGACAACCCATAGTATTTATTCTGAATTCGCAAGGTTTAGTGGATTATTAATTCATGTCTGGAGCTACTGGAGGTATTGTATGAATGTTTTTATGATCAGATTATCGCGCATAAAAAGGTAAACAAAATCGACAGGTCATTTTACTGAGAAGATCTGTGACACTGAAATAAAAAGTATAAAATCAGCATGTCAGGCCCTGATCCTTATACATTCGTAAATACAAGACATATTATAAACTAGAGTTGTTATAGTTCCTCACAGTCCACCAGTAATGAATGGCCGCTAGCTCAATGCTAACCTAATATGGAAAATCTCATTGACGGGCTAGTGCATTAGCATAGGTAGCGCGATTAACTTTTCAATACACACAGTAAATCAAATTATAACTAGTTGGATATTTTCTGTAAGAATGTGATTCACATGAAGACAGCTGGGATGAGTCCAGATGGTTTACTGTGTCATCACAGTAAACCATCTGGACTCAGGTTTTCCATTGATCGGTAGGCGATCAACGGAAAATCCCATTGACCGGCTACCGATGCTAACACGCTAGCCGGTCAAAGGTATTTTCCATATTATGTTAGCATTGAGCTAGCCGCCATTCGTTACTGTTGGACTGTGTGGAATTAATATTCTAAGGCCCTTCTCTTTGTGTTTTGTTGATGTTCTGTTGACACAACCGTTCACGGCGCTGGTAACCATGATATTTTGGGAGTTAATCGCGACGGATTGCATTGTTTCTTATGGCTGCCAAGCTATGTTGGGCGCCAGTGACGTATGACGCCCACGTGACCACTGAATGCCAAAGCTGCTGCGGCGTAGTTTTTAAGCTTTTCTGACCAAAGGGATGATGCTACACATATAAAATTTATGTTTTCTTCTATTTTTCATAATGATGAATAACACATATGTCACTAAAAATTCACTTTACAGTCCCTTTAACTAGGTAACCTGTATGGCGCGTTTTGCAGGGCACACTGTCAGTGACAGGTGTCCAGGTGTCCTGTTAGTGACAAGCGCTCACTCCCTGAGTTATAATGCAAAATGGTGCAGCAAGCAATATTATTGGTCTAATTAGATTTGGTCTAATATTAAATATTATTTCATACGTTAATAATGATTTTTATTTTGTGCACTACATAGACTTTCTAGTGCGTTGAGAATGTGCAAGCAGTGCGCAATTGCACACATGCACACCTTAAAAGGAGCATTGCCCCCCCCCTCCCTTTTTTTTTGTTCTGCTCTATATGTCATGTGTTGCTGCAGAGAGCGCTGTACTGGTTCTTTATATAACTTTAAAAGAGAGCAGAGAGAGTACAGGGCAAAGCAGTACATTACTGCTCACAGTGGGAGGATGGCGTTCTTATAAGTAGCCACAGTCGCTTTTTACTGACATTATTTGAACCTATTTAGGGAGCCAGCGGCAGTGGAGTATTTGTGAAAGCAAATGCCAAGACAGTGTCGAATGCAACTTATATGCATGAGTTTCAGTTCTGCCCATCCCACAGCAAATGAGAGGGGAACCTTGTAAAAAGATGATTGTTGGGAGTAAGTCTGTATTCAGCGGAGAATAACCTCTCATTCCTCTCAGGAAAAGAATTCTGTTGAAAAGTAGCATTGAATCGATAGCAAAAATACATAGTTCATGCTTTTTACATCCCGCGAAGGGGATGTATTGTAATTGTCAGTGTTTGTGTGTTCGTCCATCCGTCTGTTAGTCCACCAAATATCTTCACAAAAGTTGCAGATAGAATGATGAAACAAAAAGCACATTACTCGGGCAGCAAAGGGGAAGAAAACGAGATGACGACCTTGACCTTGAGAAAAGTAGGTCAAGGTCCAATTTAAACTTTTGTACACTCAGGAACTGGATAAGATAGAATGACGAGGGAGAAGGACAGTGTGAGTAAGACCCCTTGATCAAAGCTAGTGCTTTGACCTACCCATGCTTTGATTTACCCTGACCTATGAAAGTAGGTCACAGTTAAATTTTGTATTCGGAGATTGCAACATCCCGCGACTTACCCTGACTTACCCTAACTTACCCTGAAAATAGGTCAGGGTAAAATTTTGAATTCAGGGTGTTGCAGGATGTTGCAGTCTCTGACTGCCTTGGTTCCAGTTTAACAGTGTAAGTGGCACACATATGGATACAGAGACACTGCTTTGTATACAAACTGCATACATTTTCTTACAATGGTAACACCATTAAAGGATCCTGAAAGGATTGCTTTTAATGTCTTTTTTTATTAATTACATCCCGCTTCAAAGCAGTTATGTATTGTATTTGTCAGCATTTGTGTGTTCGTCCATTAGTCTGTCTGTCTGTCCGTTAGTCCCCCAATATTTTCGCAACCGTTGCAGACAGAAAGATTAAACAAAATTCATATTACTCGGGTGGCAAAGGGGATGAAAATCAGATGATGACCTTGACCTTGAGAAAACTAGGTCAAGGTCCAATTTCAACATCTGTACACTCAGGAACTGGATAAGATAGAACGACGATGGAGAAGGCCAGCGTAAGTAAGACCCTTGATCAAACCTAGTGCTTTGATCTTTGACCTATGCATGTAGGTCAGGATCAAATTTTGATTTTGTCCGTCCGTCTGTCCGTCCGTCTGTTAGTCCACCAAATATCTTCGCAGTGGTTGCAGATAGAAAGATAAAACAAAAAGCACATTACTCGGATGGCAAAAGGGATGAAAATGAGATGACGACCTTGACCTTGAGAAAACTAGGTCAAGGTCCAATTTAAACTTTTGTTCACTCAGGAGCTGGATAAGATAGATCAACGAGGGAGAAGACCAGCGTAAGAAAGACCCTTGATCAAAGCTAGTGCTTTGAAGTTTGACCTATGCATGTAGGTCAGGGTCAAATTTTGAATTCAGAGGTTTCGTGGGATGTTGCAGTCTCTGACTGCATTGGTTCTTGTTTCTAATACATTAGCCCACTTTGTTCTCAGAGGTGGCTAGAACTTACTCTCACTGCAATTATGGGAACATTGACATCAGCAGCAGTGTTAATATGTCTTGAATCATGTTGGATTGTTGTTAAACATTAGGGCTTGTGAATACATAATTACTTTTACTGATACAGTAAGATGTGAAACATTAGTGTTGTAGGAAAGTGCTGGATTTTTACAGGAGCCTGAACCTAAAACCCAACTCAACCCATATTCCCAAAGGCTGAATCTGACTGGTGTTGCAAAATCTAATACCCGAACCTGACCCAACACCTGAGACTTTATTTTTGCTTGAAATAGTATACTATAGTTTACTTAATTTTGCCCTCCTTGGATGTCTTGTAATGGACCAACCCCATGTCACCAGGGGAGATGAGGAGATGAGGATCCACCGGTCTCTGTTTGGGTCACAAAAAAGAACAAAATCCACATTCTGATATGCAGAAACTGTAGCAGAGTGTTGTAATCTTTATAAGATAATGAAGTGTCATTATATGTGGTATACAATGTAACGGTATTATGAAAATAATAACCACTGCAGCATATACAGAGAGAATGCCTCTGTTCAATCTTCTTCTTCTTTTCCTTTCGGCTTTTCCCTTCAGGGGTCGCCACAGCGAATCAATTTCCTCCATCTAGCCCTGTCCTTTGAATCCTCTTCTCTCACACCAACTACCTTCATGTCTTCCCTCATTACATCCATAAACCTCCTCTTTGGTCTTCCTCTAGGCCTCCTGCCTGGCAGTTCAAAACTCAGCATCCTTCTACCAATATATTCACTATCTCTCCTCTGGACATGTCCAAACCATCTCAGTCTGGCCTCTCTGACTTTATCTCCAAAACCTCTAACATGTGCTGTCCCTCTGATATACTCATTCCTGATCCTATCCTTCCTGGTCACTCCCAGAGACAACCTCAGCATCTTCATCTCTGCTACCTCTAGCTCTGTCTCCTGTCTTTTCTTCAGTGACACTGTCTCTAGACCAAACAACATCGCTGGTCTCACCACAGTTTTGTACACCTTTCCCTTCATTTTAGCTGAAACTCTTCTATCACACATCACACCTGACACTTTCCTCCACCCGTTCCCTCCTGCCTGGACACGCTTCTTCACCTCTTTTCCACACTCTCCATTGCTCTGGACTGTTGAGCCTAAGTACTTAAAATCCTCCACCTTCTTGATCTCTTCTCCCTCTAACCTCACAATTCCACTTGGGTCCCTCTCATTCACACACATGTACTCTGTCTTACTGCGGCTAACCTTCATTCCTCTCCTTTCCAGGACAAACCTCCACTTCTCTAGCTTCTCCTCCACCTGTTCCCTGCTCTCACTACAGATCACAATGTCATCTGCAAACATCATAGCCCATGGAGATTCCTGTCTAACCTCGTCTGTCAGCCTGTCCATCACCATGGCAAACAAGAAGGGGCTCAGAGCTGATCCCTGATGCAGTCCCACCTCCACCTTGAACTCCTCTGTCACACCTACAGCACACCTCACCACTGTCTTACAGTCTTCATACATGTCCTGCACCGTTCTAACATACTTCTCTGCCACTCCAGACTTCCTCATACAATACCACAGTTCCTCTCTGGGCACCCTGCCGTAAGCTTTCTTCAGATCTACAAAAACACAATGCAGCTCCCTCTGGCCTTCTCTGTACTTCTCTATCAACATCCTCAAAGCAAATACTGCATCTGTAGTACTCTTTTTTGGCATGAAACCATACTGCTGCTCACAAATGTTCACTTCTGCCCTTAGTCTAGCTTCCACTACTCTCTCCCATAACTTCATTGTATGGCTCATCAGCTTTATTCCTCTGTAGTTGCCACAACTCTGCACATCTCCCTTGTTCTTAAAAATGGGCACCAGCACACTACTCCTCCATTCCTCAGGCATCTTCTCACTATCTAAGATCCTGTTGAACAACCCAGTCAGAAACTCTACCGCCACCTCTCCTAGACACTTCCATACCTCTACAGGTATATCATCAGGACCGACTGCCTTTCCACTCTTCATCCTCTTCAATGCCCTCCTCACTTCATCCTGACTAATCTTTGCTACATCCTGGTCCACAACAGTCACCTCTTCTAGTCTTTGTTCCCTCTCATTTTCCACGTTCATCAACTCTTCAAAGTACTCTTTCCATCTTCCCATCACACTACTGGCACCTGTCAATAGACTTCCATCCCTATCCTTAATCACCCTAACCTGCTGCACGTCCTTCCCATCTCTATCTCTCTGTCTTGCCAACCGGTATAGATCAGTCTCTCCCTCCTTACTGTCCAACCTAGCATACAAGTCATCATAAGCTTCTTGTTTGGCCTTTGCTACCTCTACCTTCACCTTACGCTGCATCTCCCTGTACTCCTGTCTACTCTCCTCAGTCCTCTCAGTGTCCCACTTCCTCTTGGCTAACCTCTTTCTCTGTATACACTCCTGTACCTCCTCATTCCACCACCAAGTCTCCTTATCTACTTTCCTTCCAGATGACACACCAAGTACTCTCCTACCCGTCTCCCTGATCACATTAGCTGTAGTTGTCCAGTCATCTGGAAGCACCTCCTGACCACCCAGAGCCTGTCTTAACTCCTTCCTAAAAGTCATGCAACACTCTTCCTTTTTCAGCTTCCACCATTTCGTCTTCTGCTCTGCCTTTGCCCTCTTCATCTTCCTCACCACCAGAGTCATCCTACACACCACCATCCTATGCTGTTTGGCTACACTCTCACCTACCACTACTTTGCAGTCACTGATCTCTTTCAGGTTACACCGTCTACACAAGATGTAGTCTACCTGTGTGCTCCTACCGCCACTCTTATAGGTCACTCTATGTTCCTGCCTCTTCTGGAAGAAAGTATTCACTACAGCCATTTCCATCCTTTTTGCAAAGTCAACTACCATCTGTCCTTCTGCGTTCCTCTCCTGGATACCAAACCTGCCCATCACCTCCTCATCACCGCTGTTTCCTGCACCAACATGTCCATTGAAGTCTGCTCCAATGACAACTTTCTCACTTCTAGGCATACTCTGCATCACTTCATCAAGGTCCGACCAGAATTTCTCCTCTCCTCCAGCTCACATCCTACCTGTGGAGCATACCCGCTAACAACATTGAACATCACACCTTCTATTTCTAGCTTCAGACTCATCACTCTATCTGACACTCTTTTTACCTCCAGGACATTCCTAACAAACTCCTCCTTCAAGATAACTCCTACTCCATTTCTCTTCCCATCTACATCATGATAGAACAACTTGAACCCTGCTCCTAAACTTCTAGCCTTGCTACCTTTCTACTTGGTCTCCTGGACACACAGTATGTCTACCTTCCTCCTCTGCATCATGTCAACCAACTCTCTACCTTTTCCTGTCATAGTTCCAACATTCAATGTCCCTACTCTCAGTCCTATACTCTTGGTGTTCCTCTTCTCTTTCTTCGTGCAAACGCACTTTCCTCCTCTCCTTCTTCGACCAACAGTAATCCAATTTCCACCGGCGCCCTGTAGGTCAACAGCGCCGATGGCGGTCGTTGTTAACCCGGGCCTCGACCGATCCGGTATGGAAGTCATAGGTTTGATTCGCATCTTTGATTTGGCAAAAGTTTTACGCCGGATGCCCTTCCTGACGCAACCCTCTGTATTTATCCGGGCTTGGGACCGGCACAATAAGACACTGGCTTGTGTCCTCTTGCGGCTACATTAGAATGCCTCTGTTCAATACCTTTCAAAATAAAAGCACACCCTTGACTTGAGGAATTATAAACTGAGAGAGGGCTCATATTCACTCAAAGCATTTTACCAACAGACCTTTTAATAAAATTAAAGAGATATAAATTATTATTTTCTTTACCTGATAGATTCCTAAAATTTAAAGTTAATTTAAATTAAGTTTAATATTGCTAAAATACTGATATTTATTTCTGCCAATCAGTTTATTTTTGTTGGTCTATCTGTTAACAGAGTTAGACAAAAAGTGTATGATCAGATTTTGATTTAAAATTTTTAGAGGTTATGTAAGGTCAAAGACTTTGCTGGTGATCCAGGTTGATTATTAGTCCTTACCAAGAACACTGACAATGCTTTGACATAAAATTTTAAATTCTTAGAACCCACCGATGTAATTCAGTCACAATCACAACATTCATTCATTCACTCATTCATTCATTGTCTTGAAGATTAGACAATCAGCACTCTTCAGTCACTTATTTGGATCTGGGTCATGGGTTTACGCTGGAGCCTATTTCAGCTGAGAGGGAAGGGGTACACTGGATAAGTTGCCAGTCCATCACAGGACCTCATAGGAAGACATCCCCACTCACGCTCACAGTCACATGGTCAACCTGCACTGTTTTTGGAAGCGGGAGGAAGCCTGGGAATCTGGAGGCAACCCACGCAGACATAGAGAGAACATACAAACTCAGCACAGAAAGGTCCCAGGTGGAATTGAACCGAGGACCTTCGTGCCACTGTGCTCCTCACCATCACAACACTGCTAATCAATCCTCTGAACTACCCATGTTCATGATAAATTGTCATGTAGTTGAATTACAGTCAATTGGAGTAGAATGAATATTTCCTGATGATGATGATGGACATGATTGAAAGCCTGTTATTATTCTGCCAGGAAACCAGAAAGTAATCAGTCCATGGCGTCAATCATCTTGTTCCCCATCTCTTCAAACCGGACAGGGCTTTCATTTCCCCTATTTCTCCTCTGCTGTAGCTGTAATATCCTGTCTGACTGACGATGAGGTAAATGGCTTTCTTCATGGTGGGGCCAGCAAAGGAAGTCAAACCTAAAATGATCAAGAGTCATTGGATGGAGGAGAGCAAGGAAGGGAGAGGAAGCACGGAGGAGAGGAGGGAGATATTTATAGCCAGTTCAGCTCGGCTCACGGCTCTGCCTTAAAGATGTTCTTTTTTATCTTCACCAACCCTTCTTTTCGCTTACTCGCTTTACTGATACGCCATCACTGTCAGCTTTCTTGCGCACAAGTGCTTCTTGAGAGGATAGAAAAGCATTTCAGGTTAAGTGGGAGCAGACTTAATGAACACGCAGGTATGAAATGTTGAAGCTCAGAGAAAGATATTTCTCATTTCTCTGCAACACAGCTGCACAGCGTTTTTCTTTTTTCTTTTTTTTTTTACCACAACAATAATTAGGCTAGTGTACCTGCTTATCTATTTCCTTTCAGGCTGAGAGTTAGATGAGAGGATGGATACCACTTACAGATCTTAAGTGTGAAACTGGAGCCAGCTACTATTAGTTTAGCTTAGTAAAGAGGAGGGAACAGCTGTCCTGTGATAAAAGCACCTACAATTAATTCTAAAGCTCAACAACTAACATGTTTTATCTCATTTGTTTGCTCCATTAAAAAAAAAAAACACTTTCATTTATTTTAGATGAAATATATTACATGCAATGTGCTAAATAGTGAGCATTGGAGGTTCTGGTAAGCTAAACTAGGTGGTTTTGTCATCTTTACCTCTTCTGACTCCTGCTAGACAGCACATTTCCCAACATGCTGAGATATTCCTCCAATAATTCATTGAACTGCTATTGTGTAGTAGCGCTGATGTAGACAGGATTAACTCGTGATTGAAGCGCTTGAGGTTATTGTGTTTGCAAGGTTTTGAAAGTAAACAAATGACATGCCATTAATGCATTACAAAAAACACAGCAGCCGTGTGAAGGGAAGTGGTGAAGTTTCAGTTTAAGAAACCGGACATGTACGCAACACAAACCCTGTGTGCACATGTGTCTGTGTGCATAGAAGATGAGAGGAAGTCAGAGGCTATAAAACCAAAAAAAGGTTGCCACAGTCTGGAAAAAACAAAGCGTTTAGTCATCACAGGGTTCACTGATCTGACCTGATAGCTGATCATAAACATTAAATAAACTTTTACTGTAAATAAGTGTTCATAAATGTTGCTGGTCTCTACAAGATGTTAATATAAAACATTTTGTAATCACCTTATGACACAGACCATGTCATGCAAACACAATCCATTCTTCTCCCATAAATGTTCCTATAAGTGCATTTAATAGTTTTGTGATAATGAATAAGAGGAAACATATTAAAGAAAAAAATATTTCAATATTTATTTGTGGTATAAACATGTCTTGTTGTCATATACTGTACAATACATAGGGTCAATCGTATTTCCTTCAGTAGACAGAAAGGTCAAACTGCCCTGGTTAACATGCCCCTTGTTTTTATACACAGACAGATTGCATCTTCTTTAAAAACTGTTTACAGCACAATACAAAACAACAGCTATTCAACGGGTGTTTTAAGCTGTAACACGATGCAAGATGCATTGTCAAAAAATCCCTGAAGAATTCCTCACTGAGGTAACATTTTTAAAATCATTCGCTTTTTCTTCCACCTTGTGTTCGATGCCGTTGCTGCCCGGCTCTCGCCAGCTTGGGCCTTTCTCCCTCAACCACATTCTTACCAAGATGTAGCTACAAGTTTAAGGACACAGAAACAGCAGTTCCCATGATCGGACAAATTTACAAACAGAGAAAAAGACTCGTCTCTTTCATTGTTACAAAGACACAGGAACACAAGAAAGCAGCTCAAATCAACCATTATCTGTTACAATTTAAAAGCTCCGTACTGAAATATATTTCAATCCTAGGGTGCAAGTGATCAAGTCCTTGACTTTTCTCTTATTGTAAGTGGGGTGTGACTACAGACAAAGGAAGTCCTTTCAAGCTTGACTTTATCGTTTTCATCTCTGATGCTATAATAGGACAGGAACTTTTGCATATAAATTTATAACATATATATACTTAGATACTGTATAAATTCATACTGAAAGGCCACAGGAATAGCATAGAATGAGTTATATCAAAGTAAAACGGAAAAAGGCCATGTCATTATTAAAATCATGTGGAGTAAGAGCTGATGGCAAACCTTAACCGTCATGCTGAGCCGCAGCTCAGGCTGTTTGAAATCTGTATCTGTTGGTGAGGGTCGCTTTCTACTGGCTCGATATTTTGAACACCCCAGGTGAAATGGTACTTCAGTCCAAAAGCTATGTTTGAGCTGGGTCTTGTATACTTATATAGAATAGATACAGTACAAAAAAGATTTCAAAATTTTTAAGGTCTTGGATCTACAAAATACTGCAAAACGGTGTTTTGATATATTGCAGAGTAACAAAGAGGACCTTGTGTGACCCGTTATGGTAAAAAAAAAAAAAAAAAAAGACAGCTCGCCATCTAATATTACCATGTTCTGATTTAAAGAACAGTGAAATGTTTCCTTTTTACACAACATTTTTCTACAGTGAGATACAAAGAGTACTGAACAGTCTTGTTAGAAACAAGTTAGAAAGATTATATAAGGCCAGCTAAAACCAACCCTGTTAAGATTCAACAGCCATCCCCTCTTAAAGACAGTTCGTTGTTTCTGTGAAGACCCCGTCAGCATCGTTGCGTTGAAAACACACGTCTGCAGTTACCTGCAAATAATGGGCTTGTGCAAGAAACACAAGTGGACTTTTAAAAGCATTACATTCTCCTTTTAGCTTTACCAGCGATAGCTGAACCAGAGGTTTGTGAGACCCTAGTTGTTAACATGACTGTAATTCGAGGAGAATTATAAATGTACTAATCTCCAAATCAGATACTATTCATGGAGAAGCTGAAGTCAAATAAAATTACATAAAATAAAAATCCGAATCAGATTAAGTTAATTACTGTGATGACACCGTGGCTGCCAGTTAACAAAGGTGATTCAGACAGCAGCGGTAACCTGCTATTGGAATTTTGCAGTAGAGATTATACTAATAATCATAAATCACCATTATATATGTTGTAAAGCATACAACCGGTTGGAACCAGTGATTTATGACACATTTGTGCATTGAATCCGATGAAATGTGTCTGGCATGACGCTCAGTGTCGTACCGCTGACAGGAGGAAACCTAAACTAAACAGACATCCACTGCAGGAGAAATCTTTGTTGTTGAGATGCTTCAGATGTGAACAGGGCTTCAGAAAACTCCTTAGCCACATGCTGTTTACCGCTGTGTTCAGCAGCAACAGCAGTTAAAAAAACGGTCCCCATAATTTGTCCTCCCACCAGATAAAGCAACATCCAACCAGTGGTTGTGTCTGCTGTTAGACAGCAAACAGAACCACATCATACTTATACAAAATTATCTGTTTACTAATGGCTATATTTTACTAGAAATATTTTATACTAATTATATATATGTGTGTGTGTGTGTGTGTGTGTGTGTGTGTGTGTGTGGTTATATTTGTGTGTGTTTGTTTCATATTAATTACCCAAGGCTTCAGGGTGAATCGATGCAGACAAACATGGGTGATCCTTTACAGAAAGACCTTCTTTGTTTCTCAAATGCAGTGAAGCTATTTAAGTAGCTAAGTGCAGTTTGTAGCTGAGGCCAGTCGAAGTCCACAATAGTCCAAGAGGTTATGTTTCTTTTTGGCAAATGTGTACCTGGGTCCAAAATAAGAACAAAGTTTGAACGACAAATACGTAAATCTGATTAGATGAAGAGACGTAAGGTGATACAAGAGAGTTGGGGACTTTCTTTGTCCAATGTTGATAAGATAAGCCACACCAAGATGTTGAGAAATGTTAACAACATCTTACCATCAACCCTGTGCTCTTGATAAAGTCTCTGCTTCTATGTGAAACAGTCCACACCATTAGAGTCTGTGATGAAATAAAGAAGGAAGTTCAGGGTCCAGTTTCTGACTGAAAGACTAATATGTCCAAAACAGCTAGTGGAAACAACTGCTACTTCTCGTCAGGCAACTAGATGAACAGTCAAAAGGGGAAGAAGGAACTGGGAACTTGAACTTGAGAACAATTGGCAAAATGTTAAATCTACCCAATCGTCATTCAACTAATAATTCCCAAATACTTTTTTAAAGGTCACTGACTGAACTGTCTATTTACATTGATTTCATCTACAGAATTGACAGTTATGGATGTGGACGGAGCCACATGCCCTCCTCTTGACCCCCGAACTAGGATCCTGGTTCTTCACCAGGGCTCAACTCCTGCTCCATACTAACTACACTCTGCAGCTGTTGGGACAATTTGTGGCCTCGGACTGGTCTCTCCTCTGAATATCTCTTAATCTGCCTGCTTCCAAGCACTGGCTCCAAGTGCTAACTTGTCAATGGCTACAACCCCTGTGCAAACTGCTTTAGGTCAGAAACCTAAAGGGAACAAACTGAATAGAAAAAAAAAGAAGACACCTAGGAATATTACAACAAAGCTCATCTTGGCTGGCACCACCACACCAATTCTTTCACAGAATTACATTCTCTAAAGCCATTATTGTATTGGATGGATACGAGTTCTATGTGTATATATACATATACATATATATACATATATATATATATATATATACATATTTATAAATATATATACATATATATAAATATATACACATATATATTATAATATAATATATAATATATATATATATATACATATATTATATATATTATATATACTGTATATTTATGTAAGGTATAGATTTGTGCGTAATGTACACAAAAATATACAAAAATGCATATAGACATACCGAATTTGTCAAGGACTGCTCATACATTTTCTGCTATGCACATTAACATACATACAGTAAAAACATACATACTTTGTGTGTGCGCACGTGTGTGTTAATTCCTTGGTTTTTAAAACTCCACGTTCAGTAGAGCTCAATTTCCTACAAGCAAACCCCAGATCCTCCAGTTGGCACCAATCAGCCCAGCTTGAGAGCTGAGGCAGAAACACAGAGAGGATGTTGCCTCGTAAATCAAGTGCTGGAGGTTTTTCCATATTCCCATCTTTACAGGAAGCTGTCTGTCCTGCAGCCGCCTTCACCAACTCTCTCAGGTATTTAAGTATCATCAGCTTTTTGTGACAAGAAATGTTGATCTGAGCTCTTCCTCTCTTGATTTCAATCAGCTCTGAGGTGGGTGCCTTTGCAAACCCGTCAGTCATTTTCCCCTCTGGGTTAAAAAATATGTTCACTTCAGTTCAGCTTTTCCCTTTTAAACACGGCACCTGTGACCTCGCCTGTCCCTTTGATGCCACACCGTGGCCGTGGCTCAGACGCCCGAGCCACCAGGAACCAAACACATTCAAGAAAACTGGCTTTTTCCTCCAGTATAGCTGCTTTTTCTGACTTACGAGAAAAAAAGGGACAGTCTCCTGTCTTGTCTTCATGTGGACTCTAACGTGTCCAGCTGAAACACATTGTGATTGGTGGGAGTGGTGAAGAAGAGCTGTTCATGCGTTGGAGAGGTTGAGCAGTTGTCACAGGGGCTGTTGAGGCCCAGCGTCCGCTCAAAGTCCAGGAGCTGGCCCATGAAGTTGAAATTTGGAGAAATGTTGGACTTTTTCCGCTTCACAAAGTCATACGCGTCGTTGAGTGACAAGTTGAGCTTTTGCATCAGGTAGGCCACCGTGACGGTCACTGAGCGGCTGATCCCTGCCAGGCAGTGTACCAGGATTCCACACTTTTTAGAGCGTGCTTCATCTGGGGAGGAAGATCAGTGAAGGGAAAGAAAGGAGGATTGGATTACTGTACTGTACTGTTTCATGTGTCTTACTGATTTATTGGTTTGATATCACAACTGTTTTATTTACAGTATAAACAGAAAACATTTATTGACCGCACAAAGTCTGTGTGACCACGTTACAACATTTAACTCTCAAATTATCCGACCAAGGTGTGGTCCGCCACGTTTATGACCCTAATGGCAAATCACACGCCATTTCTTTATCCTATACATGATTCTCCCTGTTGATGTGGGATCAATCATGACCTAACCACACCGTTTCCTTCACAAGCAGCGCCCAAGGTAGCACCCGAAGAAAAGACAGTGATTTAGAGAAGAACAGAAAGATTTGGTAAGATGGAAGAGGTAGACTTAAAGTGAAATTATTATTCATACTTTTATTATTACTGTATCTCCTTGTTAATGAAGGAGGCAGTTAACACACAAAAAAACTGCAGTAAAATAAACATCTTAGTTTATATAATCAGTAATGGTTATATATAGTAATTACATACTATTGTAAGGTAGTATTCTGAGGTAGTATTTGAATCCATCAATTTTACGATACTCTACAAATAAATGTTATTACATTTTGGAGGCTAATTTTGTACATTTTAACCCACTATATTTTTATAACTTTTGATCACAATTATATATATTTTTTAATTTGTTTACTACATTTATTGACAAACAAGCCAGTGAAACTACTGGAAGCTGTTACCACTTATTAACAATGTGTCTGTCTCTATTCTGATTACATTATACTACTACAGCTAAAGAAGAATCATTCATCTGGATGTGTGTAAAAGCATTACACCCAATCTTATCATATTATACCAGTTACACTCTACAGCTCAACTTCAAAGCGATCATAATAGCGTTTACAAATCTCAGAGCCGAGGATTTGTTTTAAAATGAGTTACATTTACTTTGAATCTCTCGTGACCTTTGTCAATGACAGCAGGAAGTCATTTTCATCCTGCTTTCTAGCCCTTTACAGAAAATCCTGAATAAGAAAACATCTTACATTATTAATAGGACACATCAATCCACCTTCTCTCAGTTTCGAGCCCTTACACTTGCATCACCACACTCCATTAGTGCAAGAGTTAAGTGCTTCTTTCCTTTCTTTCTTCTCCCTCTCTCATCCTCTCCTTTATCTGCCTCTCTTGTTGTAGGATTGGGGTCAGCTGGCTCATGAGCTCAAGCTGCCAAGTGGATGCCAAATTAAATTCATATGTGATGTGTGCTTGCTTTCCACAATAAAAGCCCCCCCAAAAATCATCTGGACACCCAAGGATTCAGAAGTCAGTGTGCAACCCTTCATTTGCTCAGAGGTGATCCAGTTGTGCAGTATGACATAACTGTATTTATACATTGTGAAAAAGGAATTTTTCAGGATGTAAAAAAATAAACAATTTCTTCCCTCTGCATTCTTGAATAAACAAAAAAGAAGTTAATCTGGTCCTTTGAGTTATTTGAGGAATTTACACTGCCGCACAACAGCACAAGGTCACATCTGGGTCTCCTTTACAGCTCCAGCTACTCTCTACCCGCAATCAGGCGCCATTCACATCAGTATGGCCCAAATCTGCCATGACCCCTGTGTTCTGGCATATCTCCCAGCTAAGTAGGGATATTAGTCCAAAAAAGCAAAAACGATGAATGTCAGAGGGTCTGGTCAAGCTAAGAAAGACAAAGACTCTGACATTGTAATTGACTCACCAGAGATGGAATCTACTCATTCTCCAGGAATTCAGTCAGAGGGAATGATGGGAAATGCTTCAAATGGCTTTCAGATGGGGCTCAATGACCCCATGCTGCAGAAATCTGCATTCAAATTTTCACTTGAACTTTGCTTGATATGTTGTGATATTCAGTTATATTTAATCAGAAACAGCAGAGCACATGTAACCGACTTTATAAACAAGATGAACCAAAGTAATTCTCTTTATGATCATTTTTTGTAGATTATTTATTTCATTTCAGATTCTTCTTGTAAATTTAGTATTGTTAACCTCTTATTGAAATAAGAACTTTTTAGACATCAACTTGACCTTTCCTATTTGACATTCAAAAACAAGTAAAAAATCCATTAATCAATTCATTATCCATCCTTCTCTTTCAAGGCCAGCTGATCATAACTGTTTCGTCTTCAGCCACTTATCGTACTCGCGGGTCACGGGCCTGCTGGAGCATATCCCAGCTGGCTATGGGTGAGAGGTGGGTTACACCCCAGATGCTTCGCCAGGGCAACGTAGGGCCACACATAAACAACTGCTCATGCACACATTCACACCCATGAAAAACTTTGGTTGACCTCGGCTTCATGTTTTTGGAGGTAGAAGGAAGCCAGAGATGCCAGAAAGAACTCACACAGATGTGATGAGAACATAAAAACTCCATACAGAAAGAACTCAAACCCAGAACTTTCTTGCTATGAGGCAACAACACTACCCACTGCGGTACCGGGACGCCCTTCATTCATTATTCACTGATTTTTTTAAAACGGTTGAATCCCCTGCCTAAAAATAAACAGCAATTTTAATGACAGAAAATCCATGCAAGTCAAGCACATGAAACAAAGTATTAAATGATTCTGACATTTATTGGATTCAGATTCTTAAATATTAGGTATTTGCTGTTTTTCTATTTAAATTCATTACTTTAATGAATTACTATTTAAAGGGCTTTAACTAAAGGTCAGACAGAACAAGCAATCTGAAGACCTCACTTTGATATGTGCAATATTTTTTTATTTTTAATTGTGCAAACCTTTTGAAAAGAACGAAAAGATTTAACAGAGGAAAAAAGTCAATCAGCACAAAATAAACAAATACAACTTGTGACAATGGATCAATGTTTTTAATCAAGCCAAGATTTAATTCATTAATTATGTGGAAATACCTAAAGATTTGAGGGCACCAGCTCTGTAAAGGAACATTTTCTCCTGTCCCTACTAAGCGCATGATTTCCCTCTCGCTAAATAAGACGCTGAACTGAATGTCTGGGTTTGACATTATCGGTAAGACAAAACAACAAATGTGAAGACTCCACCAAAGTCAATATTTAATATTTAATAGATGAAATTATGAAATAAAAAAATCCTCATCAGGTTCAATGACTATTAAAATAATTGTTGCCCACCAAAACCATAACTTCACATACACAGGCCGTTCTCTCCACAATTACTCACCGATGAATGAAATGGCCTCTGGGAAAAACTGAGAGAGGTTCTGGCTCCAGTGGTCGGAGATGGGGATCTGTTTGTACTTGAAATCCCCTTCATGTTCGAACATGTTGGGCAGGTTGGGCGTCACGTTCAGGATGTATTTGATATTGTACTTGCTAAGCACATCCAGGTTGGTGGAGTCTTTGGCACAGCCCAGGTAAAGGTACGGCAGGATCTGGACCGGAAATGCTGGCTGATTGTTGGGAAGTGGACTGCCCTCGGACTCTGTGGCGCTGCCTGGCTCACGGTCAGACTCCCCGTCCGAGCAGTCGGAGCTGATGCGGAGTCCTCCCAGACCGAGGACGGAGGCTGGTGGGGAGCTGCTGGGACAAGAGCAGTCCAGATTGGTCTCGCAGTGCTCGGGGTACTCGGACTGGAACTTGTTGAAGCCCCCTGGAAGATGAGGAAAAGACAACATAAGGTAGAATATTTGAATAAGGTAGAGAAAACCATTTCACAGGATGGTGAAAAGAATGTTAAGATAACCGAAAGAAAAATGGAATAAAAAATAAAAAATAGGTAAACCACACCACTGGGTTTATCTTTTTCTGTAGTTTGTTGTATGTAAACCTCACACATCATGTTCTTTGTTGACCTTTATCGATGATCGTCCATTCACAAACAATAAAAACAAACATTAAAAAGCCAGAATCATATGCCACATAAATACATTTCTTAAGAGAAGAAATGGAGTTTACAGAATTGTACCCATTTTCAATCAGTATTCAGGGTGTTCCCCTGTGATCCCACATCATTTACCACCACGAACTCTAGATGATGTCATTCCATAGGATGCTGCCCCCCACCCCCCTTGCTCAGCCACACCGAAGTGATGTTGAGGCTGTGGATGATGTTCATATCCTCACACTCGCTCACTCAGATTAGCCCAAGGCTGACTGCTGGCTAATCCAGAATGGTTACACACTCCTCCACCATTCTAAACTGAATGGTTCTGTATTGAGCCCCCTTCTCTTCACTCTGCTGACCCAGGACTGCACACCGACTTCTAGCCCCAACCTCTTCATAAAGTTTGCAGACTGTAGTGGGTCTCATCAACAACAACGATGAGACAGCCTACAGAAATGAGGTGGGCCTCCTGGCTATGTGGTGCAAGGACAACAATCTCCATCTGAATGTGGAGAAGACGAAGGAGATTGTTGTGGACTTTAGGAGAACGCGCACCCAGCATGCTCCACTAACCATCAAAGGTGGAAAGGGTCAGCAGCACCAAGTTCCTGGGTGTGCACATCTCTGAGGACCTGTCCTGGGACCGCAACACCACATCGCCTGCCAAAACAGCCCAACAGCGCCTCTACTTCCTCCGCAAACTGAGAAGGAAGTAGAGGCGCCCCCCATCATGCTCACCTCTCGATGTGGCACCATCGAGAGCATCTTGACCAGCTGCATCACTGTGTGGTATGGTGCCTGCACCGTTTCCTGCCGTAAAACCCTGCAGCGCATCGTGAGAGCAGCTGAAAAGATCACTGGTGTCTCTCTCCCTTCCCTCACAGACATTTACAACACCCGCCTCACCCGCAAAGCCATCAGCATTGCAGGTGATCCCACCCACCCCTCTCAGAGCCTTTCCAGCCTGCTGCCATCAGGTAGGAGACTGCAGAGTCTGCGGGCCAGAACCAGCAGGCTCAAGGACAGTTTCTTTCACCAGGCGGTCAGGAGGCTCAACTCCCTCCCTGCCATAGCCTTGAACTCTACTCTCACTCTACCTATCCCCCCCCCCCCCCCCCCCCGTCAACTCAGGGACTGCGCACACGTCACTTCCCCTATGGGATTAAAGAGTGTAAAGAGATGTTTACCATCCCTGTGTTTCGTCTGATACTTTGTGCTGTACTGTCTGATGTACTGCCTGTGGTACTGCCTGTGGTACTGCCTGTGGTACTGCCTGTGGTACTGCCTGTGGTACTGCCTGTGGTACTGCCTGTGGTACTGCCTGTGGTACTGCCTGTGGTACTGCCTGTGGTACTGCCTGTGGTACTGCCTGTCCGTGGGTCAGAGAGGACTGCAATATCATCTGTGCTGTATGTCGTGCATTTATGGTACATTTGACAATAAAGCTGACTTTGACTGAAGACACCCCCTATCAGTAGAGCACCAGTGTGAGGCGATGGGGCTCCATGATGCCGATAGTGACTTCTGTCTCTGTAGTGGTGACCGGCTGGAACCAGTCTGACAAGGACCGCAGGCAGATGTGCTGATCCTGACTCTTGGTCGTCACGTGTGGTCGGCGGGGGCGTAGGCCGCCTGTCACTGTTGCTCTGACTACATGACCCCCACGCGCAGGTGTGGAACGCTGAGCATTCACTGCTAAAGGGCCAGGTGTGCTGCCCTGCCCCTAACCCCAAACCTACCCCTACCTTCAGCACGCAAGTGCTGAAGGTAGGGGTAGGTACCTGGAAGTGTGTCAAAACACTAACAAAAATCAGTAAAGCAGGTCTAAACCTGCATGTTTGTACAACGTGGCCCACAAACATAACCACATGAAAAACAGAGACTCCTCAGATTGGGCAAAAAAAAAAGAAAAAAAAGAGGAGAGGTGACTATTTAAATCACGTGACCACACACTAACGCAATATTTGCGTAAATTTGAATATACCGAACATGGCGCACAGATGTGCTCCATTGAGAAAAGCTGCTTCCCGGGAGGATGAGAGGACAGAGCTCTGCTGCTCCACGACACGCAGCTTTTTGTGAATGGCAGCTCGTCTTGTGACTCCGGCCAAAAGCTGCGATGTCCGCGGATCGGTCCGATGCCTCCACACCGCCTCACGCCCCACGCGTGTCGCGTCTCCACCGAATGAGTGTCGTGGGTTTTTTTGTTTGTTTTGGTGCGTCGGGATTTAAGAAGACCTTGTTTCGCTGTTCATTCATGAAAAAGAAGTCAGTGAGTCGGAGCCCAACATGGCGGGGCACTACTTCAGCATTTAATTGAAAACACATTTAAAGCGGCTTTCCACGCACGACACCGCTTCCACGGGATCTTTACGCGAGTTTCTGGCTCAAGCGATCGTCTCCCGACCGGATGTGGAATAAAACGATTTGCAGTGAGAGAAGCGTTCTGTCAAAGTTTATGACTTTGAATGGAGCCGCGTCACGATGTTTGGAGTCCAGGCCGTCGTTATAATGTGATCGATTCTGTCACTCGAGTCTGATCGTGTCTCCTTCTAAAACCTTAATAATTCAGACTAAATGCGGATTATAAAAATCCACATTGAGACATCCAAACACCCGCGTCAACACTTACTAACTCGCAAAAACGTTCTGAACTATGAATACTATTATCCTTCCACAATCGTTCCTTGTCAAGCCGCCAAACTCTTACGCGTCACCTCCCAGATAAAACTACTGATTGAATAAAAGACGCCGGAGCAGCTCCAGACGAGAGGAACAGACACGTTTAAAGCCGATCCTACCTTCCAGATAAAACGCCTTGCATCCGTCATCCCGCAGTTTCTGCAGGAGCAGCCCCAGCACGGAGCTCCCCAGCCCGGACTCCTGCCGCTCCGAGGTCGCCTCGTCGTACAAAACCACCACGTCCGTCTTGCACCGCTTGACGAATTTCTCCTTATCCTCGTTGTTCGGAATGATCGAGCGGATGGGGAGGTTGCCCTTCTTCAGCCTCCGGAGCATGAGGCCCGGGATGGCCAGGTTGATGGCCGACTCGATGTGCGAGGACTCGAACAGCTCGTGGGATCTGCAGTCCAGCAGCAGGAGGGAGCTGGCCCCGGACTCCAGCTCCTCCTGCAGCCACTCCACGCTCTTACTCGACATCATCATCATAGTCACGATCACAGAGCCGCTCCACAGATGATTAATTCTCATCAGGGAGACGTTAACCCGCCTGTCCCCTGGTGTGACATGAAAACAACACAAGATAATAGAGAACGAGAAGAAAAATCACGGCGCTAAACTTCCCTTCCCGCGGACACCGCCACCGCAGCTCCTGCTGCTCCTTCGGGCGCGCAAAACACACGCACCCAACACACACTGCCCCGCACGCACCCACATCCAACACACACGCACCGATGCCCCTCTGCTTGGAGCAGAAAACTTGAACATTCAGATGTTTCTTTCCCCCTTTCCTTCAGTCCGAGAGAAGTGGAGGCTTCATTAAAGTCCATCGACGTCCATTTGGCGATGCCCGCTCCGAAGCTGACGCGTCCGCAGACCAACGAGAAAAACCCCGAGAGGCCTCGTTAGTGGCTGAAGATGGGAGTTCTGGATGCGTCGCTGATTCTAAAGCCCATTATTATTGTTAGTGTCTGACATGCCGACCCGCGGAGCACCTCTGGTTTGTCATGTCCACTGGCTGCGTTAAAGAGGCTCTGCGGGTTTGTCACTGAGAGGAGGGAGGAGCGCACATTTAAAGGAACAGCGGCTCCAAACCCATGACCGTCTTCACGACATTCATAACTATTCATTGATGATCTGTACACTTCACAAGAACTCTGAATGACTGCTTCTAAACCTCCTTGAGAGTCCCTTTGTGTTTATAAAATGGTTTATTTTATAAGTTTGGAAAATATTGTCTTCAATGAAAATATTTGTGGTGTTTGAGACTGGTTGCTTATTCTTAATGTGTTTATTTTACAAGCCACAAATTTATCAATAGTTTCACCTGAGCAAATCCCCCCCAAAGGATTAATGGGCATTAAATAAGCGAATATGTCACATTGCAGATGACTACCCAGACGTTGAGGTAAAATGTCAGGATCCAAGGTTGTTTTTTAAAAAAAAAAAAAAATCATTGAAATTTAAAATGTAGATTAAAAATCATCAAAAATAAATGAAGATAACATTCACTATCTACAGTTTTGAGTAAAATGTTCACGCAACTAATGCATTTTTCCGAGACTGTGTGAGATACAAGATGTGTTAGTTTTCACTGTGTGATCATTCAGTTGGACGGCGGCACTGAATCGCAGATGTGCATCACTTCAGAAGGCTGAGAGGACTTCAAAGTCAAATTAACGCCAAAATATTTACTGGTACTCCATGTTCTTGTTTCTCACAAGTCTAGGTTCTAAATGTATAAAATAAAATACAAAGAAAATCCAAATTCATTCTGTTTCTTGCACAAAAGAAGTCACTAAAATAATGAATTATTTGTTTATGAAAAGGAACCGTTGCTTTCTTTTCGGTAGTGGGGTGTGCTCTCCACTGTTGCAAAGAAATGTTCACATTAGACTGGTTGTAATCATGGCTGTGTGTTCCATCTAAGTGACATATATTTAGATTTTTAATTCACAGTGACTTTTTAAAGGTGAACTTCTGAATGAGTCTCATGCACATCAAGTGAGTAATCCTCCACCTGCACTTCATTTACTGTTTCATTCCCTTACCGATGTGTGGTCCCGTTAGAGCTGTGCTCTGTGACATTTTCTATTTTAAGAACTACATTTAGACATCTGGTAGTTTTGAACAAACCTTCAGTATCAGAAGTGTCTGACAATAAATCATAATATTTTTAAAGTAAAAGGGCCCAGTGCAGTTTACAGTACATCAAATTAAGAGTTCTTCCTTGCATAAAATAAATGTATTAATTGAATCTTCTCATACGCACATATCAACAAATTACATTAAAAATATACATTACATTCAGAAAAAATACAGATAAGAAATGTGTTCATTCAGATCCTCAGGGTGACCTTTTATTATGTAATTCCAAAAGATTCCCACAATGCAGCTGAAACGGAGAGCGTTACATCACCCTGCTGTCCAGGTGACAGAATAACTGTTAGTATTTTGTTTTATTGTGATTTTTTTTTTTGCTGAACCAGAAATGAAAGACAAAATAGTGTAATTTGCACATCCAGAGTTGTTTTTGTTTATCTTACCTCACCAATAGCCCAAATCCAAATGCATTATATTTGCAGTTGGGTGCCAAACATATAATCTTCACATTTCATAAAGGTACAAAATGTACAAAAAGAATGGTTCCCCCTGCTAATGTTATTGGTTGTAATTACAGTGCGTATTGATATACTAAATTGGAATTGGAACAGATTTTACGTCATTATGTTGTTGGGTGCTTTAATTTATTCTAACCCTTTTAACTGATTCTGTCTTTTGTTGCCTTTAAAGCCCTTTTTTAGTGTTTTGAAAATGGCTTTATTAACAAAGAGTGTTCATCTCATTGATGTTATGATTCTGTGGTTTTTTCCCCCTCCTCTTCTTCTGAATGGCGCTGGTGTACCTTCCACACTACACAAACCATCACTGGTCATCACTACGTTTCACCACAGATGACCTAATAAGGCATCAGCAGGTTGTAACAGAGGCAGCGAAGGGAAGAGAGGAACATTTGATTTCCTCACAGCTGCAGAGGAGACGAGTGGGGGACGCACCAGCTGCAGACAATGGTGCTCTATCCCTGCCAGTGACTTACACACAAACACACACTCACAAGCACAACGCAGACACACACAGACACACATCTGTAGACGCAAGTACACAAACATGCACATACACAGAATTTAGAGCTCTACTGTTTTCACTCCCTTCATGGGCAACAACAGGCTCTCTTAGTGAGTATGAAGCTAGTCTGTGTGTTTGTGTACAAACTGGTAGTAAACACAACATCAGCAGCAGCATTAGCATATCTTTATACTAGTTTGCATATATTTTGCATGATTTCATGCAGCATTCATTTTCATTGATTTATAAATTTGAACTGTCACTGTGGTGTCCCTAAATCACCAGTCGATGAACATGGTGTGATAAAAGTGATACCTTTTGGAACCACGACTGTATTATGTTAAAAAATTCAATATACCATCTTTGTTGGTACACAAATAGCTACGTGACATCAGATAAATTGATAGCAGCGACGTCACCTCACTTGACAAGCCAATAGACTTAATAACGGTTGACATGACACAAATAGACATATTAACCATCTCCCAAGTTGTGGTAGTCATTACCTAACATTAACATCATTTTGTCTTTTCTTTCAGGATGTTATTATTACATAATTAAATTCTGAGTAACTCGTCCCTGTACAACTAAAGATAGCACTGTTTCATAAAGTAGATTTCTGGTAAATGTTGAAAGATGATTTGTATCTCAGCACTAACAATGTCAGTGCTAAAGCAGTGCTGGTTGTTGAATGAAAGAAAGTACCAGTAGTTGAATTAATCAAGATTTCCAATGTTAGAAAAAGAGAGATGATGGAGTATTTCTTAACTCTCTTCTGTTTAGTAGTAATAGTACTAGTGAGTCAATAGTAATAGTAGTAGTTCTGTAGTAGCAGGAAAAAGACAAGACTCATCTATAACTAAACATTGATAGACCAATCAGAACAGACCAGTGTGGCGTTTGGATGTTGAAGTTCAGCCTCGCAGGTATTTGGCATGAAAACACGGACTCTCTGAGGCAGACAGTGTCAAAGCCCTGAACTCCCAATCAAACAAGAGAACTCAAATCACAAATTGTAACTCATACTGTCAAAATGAGCGCAACCCAATCCCAGGAAGTTTCTGAAGATGAGGATGTGTCATGTGTATGGATCAAACAAAAGATGAAAAAACATAATAGTGAGAGAGAATACTGCTTTTCTCCTGTTAAATTTGGAGTTAAGACAGAGCATAATGTTAATCCCAGCACTATTTTGTACATAATGCAGATTAAAAAACAAATCCTATATTGTTGTTAAAATTCCAAATTTTTTAAGTATTTCTTTTAAATTTTTCCTGTTGTGAGAGCTCAACAGACCTGTGTGGGTTTGTTACATCCCACTTCAAAGCGGTGGTGTATTGTAATTGTCAGTGCGTCCGTCTGTTCATCCATTTGTTAGTCCACCAAATATCTTCGCAACCATTGCAGATAGAAAAATGAAACAAAAAGCACATTACCTGGGCAGCAGAGGAGGTGAAAATGAGATGATGACCTTGACCTTGTGAAAACTAGGTCAAGGTCAAATTTCAACTTTTGTACACTCAGGAACCTGATAACATAGAAAGCCAAGGGAGAAGTCCAGTGTAAGACCAAAGATCAAAGCTAGTGTTTTAATCTATGAAAGAACGTCATAACACAAGCTTTGATCTTTGACCTATGCAAGTAGGTCAGGGTCTTCTTTTCCTTTCGGCTTTTCCCTTCAGGGGTCGCCACAGTGAATCAGTTGCCTCCATCTAACCCTGTGTTCTGCATCCTCTTCTCTCACACCAACTACCTTCATATCCTCCCTCATTACATCCATAAACCTCCTCTTTGGTCTTCCTCTAGGCCTCCTGCCTGGCAGTTCAAAACTCAGCATCCTTCTACCAATATATTCACTATCTCTCCTCTGGACATGTCCAAACCATCTCAGTCTGGCCTCTCTGACTTTATCTTCAAAACCTCTAACATGTGCTGTCCCTCTGATGTACTCATTCCTGATCCTATCCTTCCTGGTCACTCCCAAAGAGAACCTCAGCATCTTCATATCTGCTACCTCCAGCTCTGTCTCCTGTCTTTTCCTCAGTGACACTGTCTCTAGACCAAACAACATCGCTGGTCTCACCAGTATTATACACCTTTCCTTTCATTTTAGCTGAACCTATTCTATCAAACATCACACCTGATACTTTCCTCCACCTGTACCAGGGTAAAATTTTGAATTCAGGGGTGTCGCAGGATCTTGCAGTCTGTGACTGCCTTGTTTGACCTTGTCAGCACAGTACTGTATCTACTTTTAACTGTGTTCTTAGGAAAAAATAAAATCATTTTTTGTAACATTGCGAATGGCCTCCAGAAAAATAAAAACACACTAAGAGTGGGCGGAGATGTTATACCCTCCCTTTATACACTCAGGCTGCAGTGGACTTCTGGCTAAGGTAGCTGCTTCAAGCATAATGCAGAACTACTTGTATTTCTGTATAATCATGTCAATCATCAAAGCAATCAGAGCTTTACATTATGCCGAAGGTTTATATTTAAGATCATCTGTATAATCAGAAATGTTTGGAAATGGTTTACTCTGACTTGCTGACGATGCAAATAAAGCAGACAATCAACAACTGTCATCAGATGTTGATTTTAGTAAAGTGACATCACCTAATAACAAAGATAACACCTTGTGGTTTGCACATTTGGGAAATGAGCTTTCACTGATTTAACTTTAAAGAGTTCTTATTTACAGGAATAAACAGGAGGATGAGCAAAACAAACAAACAAAAAACCCAAGTCTGATATGCTCATAAAGGCGAGGACACACTCACCAGCATCTGAACAATAGAATGAACTCATCTCAAGCTTCACCCACCATTTGAGTCTACTTCCTCTTGCATGCAACAACAGGTTCTAATCTACCATTTTGTAAGGCACAGGAGTTTCCACATTGTCTGAGAATGTGCATCGCCTCTTTCACAAGACCTCTAGTCTCTGTTAACAAACACTTCAGGGTTTTAGAAAGTCAAGCTGCTAATACACCACTGCACCTGAGGGTTTTACAGGCTTTACTCCTCCTATATTGAAATAGCATGTGAAGAACTGCCACACAAAAGAAACACTGACCTTATTCACACTGAAAATACTGTAGTAAAATATGATGTATTAATCTCTCTGCTGTTAAAACAAAGAAATATCCTTCATTGGCGGAAAAAAACACAACCTGTCAGATGGAAGAGACCTTAGCTGTCTTAAATCTACACTGCAGTATGGTTACATCATTTTCAGACATGGTAATGAAAATAGCATCCAGTCACCTCCTCACATTTGTAAATCCTAAAGTGGAATAAAGCTCAGTCAACAACAAAAAAAAACTGTGTTGCTTTTTGAATTAAATTTGTGGAAGTGTGATCTTGGATGAGATTTAGAGAAAGAGATGAGGAATAGCAAACACCATTTCCAGTTTAAAATGAAAAAAAAAAAGTTTTAGACCAGCTATCAAAGGCTATGTGCTGAAGTCACCTGCACACCAAGGAATTTGATAGCATGTCTCCTAGCAATAGGAGCCCTCAGATGTCAGATAAACAGCGCCATGTGAAGCAGAAAATCAAAGACTGGAAGCTTAACAAGCACTTCACTTCATATTTACCCTCTTTTTTTGAATATTGTGCATGATAGTTTCAGTTTTGTTGCAATTCATATTTCCTTCTCCAACAAGTCAGGATAATTCAAATAGTAGTTTGAATAATATGAATAAAAGGCAGCTCAGACAGTGAATGGGAGATGGAGCTGATTTCTATGGGCCCGTGTGGGCTTTCTTACCCATGAGCAGCATTAAACTGATAATTTCTGAAGCAGAAAATCTGCCCATATCCCTGGAAAATCACCCTGGCTTGCATCCAACGTTCAGAAAAAGTCTCTCATTCATTGTCAGTGGAATGACTCCAAAACCTTTTTTTAAAAGCAGATTAAAATGTACTTGATTCTACATATTTAAACTTCATGTTTACAAGACTGAACTGTACCTTTTCATCAGGGAGGATTTGTAGTACGCTGGTCGCGATAAAGCCTTCTTAAAAATAACTTGAATTACGAATACACCACAGATACATCAGGGTGAAGTCGTAGATTCTCCCCCTTCCCTCCTAATGAAAGAGAAAATACCAGACTGGCACTCCTCTCTGATTCATGTTTTTGTGTGAGGTCTTTTTATGGAAGACTGTGGTTTAAACCCACTCACCTCAGTGATGGAGTGAGGTGGCTTACCCTCTCCACGCTAACGCTGGCATTTCCTCTGGTGTTTCCTTTGCCCCCAACCACACAGGTTGTCAACACATAAAAACAGTCCTGGAAAATGTATCGAGACATTCTGGCTGTCTGTGCTCAGTTTGTGAGTGACTGCTATCTAGTCATTAATGACAACCATATGCAGGTACAAAGATTGTACAATCATGTTAGAACAAAGACTGATTAAATGTATATTCTTTTGAATAGAAAATCACAAAAAGGATTCCAGTTTATTATGCAGCGCTACAGCACACGAGAAGAATCGAAGTAGATTGCAGCACTTACTTCACACAATTACCAATACCCATCTGCTTTTCTTATTGTTTGCTATCATTATTGGTACCATTAAAGCACTTAATCAGGAAGAACAGTTGTTTATATGTATGAGCATATATGTGTGTGTGCTTATTTCACAATTTTTACACAGGTGTGAATTTTTACACAGGTAAATTTTTGTACATTTCAAGAAAATTATACAGGGTGGGATTTTTTTTTATATCAAAATGCTTCAGAAATAATAAATAGACATAATATAACAAAATAAAACAGAAATAAAGTCAGCAAATTAAAAAAATAAAATAGTTAAGATCTTTTTCTGTAACTTTTCATTCTCAATCTTGGAATCCCCCACTAGACAGAAAATTCCAGGCTGCATTGTTCTGTATGATTTAACAGGCTTGAATTGTGGTGACTCAGTGACTAATTTGACAGAGTAATTGTCAAATCATAAATTCCAATGTAAATGGCACATACAGTAAATAAAAACACTTATTTGGACGTTTTACCATCTCTGATAGAAATGCAATCAAATATAATGAAATAAAAGGTGACTCATCATTTAGTCAGTTGAATTAAAAATTGATTTTTCACATTTTTTCTAAAATAAACTCGTTGAAGTAACTTATCGAAAAGGTTTTGGACGGCTCATTGAGAAATAAAAAATAAATCTGACAACACCACATTGCACTCTGACAACTTCAGATAATTTTCTTTGTTTCAACGTTTTCATGGACAAAACAAGTAATCGAATGCACCAAAAAAAAAAAAAGATCATGTGATCAAAGGTGAAGTTTCTGTGAGGAAATTTTCCAAATGTGTGGTTACCTGCCACCAGCGACCACAGACAACTGAGGTGCATGAGTAGCGCCTCACCAACAACGAACATCATAAAACACCCAAATGCTCTCTGGTTGTCTGAAGCATCTGGGGTGAGATGGCTGGATGAGTGTCCAGGAGCTGAAAGCAAGCCAGCATTCATGAATGAGTCCTGTTGAAATGTGTGAGGACTGACTGCTATGAATCTTTCAGGAATTCAAGAGATAGTGTGGCCGTGTGCGCAGAGGTGTATTTTTTATGATGTACGTATAGAGCATGTCTATTGGAGAGTAGCAGTCACATGTCAAAGCATGAACTCTGAGGAGTCCCTCAGTTGAATTCATTATTAAAGACCAAACCAGAAAGACAGAAGAAAGAAAGAGGGTTATAGGAGAAAGGAAAAGAAAATGATAGACTGAGAAGCAGACAAAAGTCTTTAGAGGTTGATAATGAGAACGTATTTCGACAAGAGCTGTCTGAGTAACAATGATGGAAATATGAATACAAATCTACATTTGAATTAAAACCCTTACGTCAAAAGTAGTCATGAAAAAAGATGGTTGAATGAAATATTAATGATTGTGAGTCTCAATGCTTGTGTCCTTCACTTCCATCTGACAATAATGAAAATGGATATGCATTTTGATACATCTCCATTGATTGTATCTGTAGTAAAGCGAAATAGCAAGCCTAATAGTAACATTAAAGATATTAGCATCATGTCAAAGACGTTTAATAGGACATACATGGTTTGAAGATAAACATAATTTTTAAAAATTCATTATTTGAATCTGTTCATTATTTGGATCTGTTCCTTTAGTGAGTTTACGGTAGTGTATATTCTTCTTGTTAAATAATGCTCAAAATCATCTTTGTACGAAAAATGTCAAAATAGCCAATTTCAAAAAAACATGTAAAGTTTGGTAAGGCTAAAATGTACCGTAAACTTTTAGTTTCCTGTTGGAGCAATGAAAACAGACAAGGTTCTGAGATGACAGGCTGACGTTAGCCACAGAGCTACCAAGCCTGCCAAACAAATGGGAACATGAAGAGACACATAGAAATATTTAGAGACACGGATCATCAAAGGGCTAATGGTAGAAATCTACTATAATACTGGTGAGTCGTCGGCCTATTATAAAATTAAGTTTGGAACAAATCCAAAAAACACACTTGTGTTGTTTGTATAAATATCATTAAAATAAAAAACAAAAAACTGACAGAATACGATTACGTTTGGCTCTTGATTTGATCATTTGAATATTTAAACCAAAATGAAATATATGCTCCACCCACTACATCTTATCAACTTATACTGCAAACACACTGTAGCCCCCCCCTCCCCCCTCCCCCATCTCACACACACACACACACACACACACACACACACACACACACACACACACACACACACACACACACACACACATACAGTACACACCCTCAGCCTTGCCTCACTGATGGTCAAAGGTGGCCAAATATCACTGAAGAGTTGCTTGAACGCTTGGATAGTTTCACTTTCCTCTCCGTTGCAACTTGTTCCAGACAGAATGGCGTTGACTCACCGCAACATCAACACAATGTTAATCCTGTAATTTCAAAGCATATAACTGACCTCACAACTACTGTTATTACATAAACACAAGACAGGACCTGAATGTGCAAAAAAAGCACAAAAGCAGATGGATTTACTGTATGTGTCATGTATCTATAACAGTTTGGTTATAACATGTCCAGACATGGACAAACATATTCTCACATATTTACATTCTGGCTTTGACAAACAGCAGTCTGTAAACCGCACAACTCAAAAATCTGTAGCCAGTGAATATTTGGCAACAGTGTTTGCTTAAAAATGACTCAATAGTTATACAAGCAGTTATTTAATTTCCTGTTGACTGACAAATTGATTTCAATTCTGATTAACTGCTCCAGTCACCTCCAGACCATGTTGTTACAGCAGCAACTTGGTAATCGCTTTCAGGCAAATCTAAACCCAACACCGCAGGCTTCACATGATAAACAGTTATTACTGTATTTTGTCAAACACAATGAGACATAATTATAGTGTGTTCACTGTCAAAACCCTTAACAAATCAAGCACATGCGTAAGTTGTAAGAGATTTATAGTCATCAAGCTCTAATTGGGCCATGGTAAAACAGAAGAATGTGTTCAATGTCCTTCTTTAAAAAAGTCTTCAATTAAATATAATTCATTTGGGATAAAAAAACAAACAGTCTGTGTCCTGATTTTACTGCCAGAGTCTGCGGCTGCACAGCAGAGGTGTAAAAAAGACAGAAAAGTTGCAGGTCTTGCTTTATTGGCTGTGAAGATGATGACAAATACAAAATTAGTTCAACTGCCTTGAGTTGTAAATATTGGGATCTGGCTGGAACATGTATTTATTTTGGATGTGAGCGAAATAAGGACACACTTAAAAACACAGATTTGCAGTAACATTTTCTCCCATTTGAACTGCTGATACAACAGCTACAATTCTGACAAAACAACCAAGGTTGACTTGTCACTCGCCGTTTCATAATTTTTCAGACTGGGTGACATCAGTAATAATAACACTGTTAATCTTCTCTTCTTGTTTTCTCAAAGGTTCCATAGAGGCATCAGTATTACATTTAAGAACAGTATTAAACATCTAGTCTTAAACTTAGTTGATCTGTATTCATGTTCTTACTAAATGCACACACCAATGAACTTTTACCCCACATGGTAAAACACAGTGCAGTACGCACGCCGTCTGACTTTCACATTCATCTCAGAGCTAAACACCCGTTGAGAGACGTCCTTAAATCACAACAGTGTGTCGAGACATTGACCTTAACAGAGGCAGGTGACATCAAGGTGGGTCCGCGCCGTGAGAATGAGGTGGGTGTTATCACCAGGTTTGTTTTATGGGTTGGTCCGCTGTAAAGTAGGTCATCAATGTCAAACTCTCAGAACACCTTGAAGTGTGTGTGTGAGCTGCTTTTTGGTTACCTGAGCAGTGGAGCCACGGGCGATGTGTGTGTTATATATATGCATTCGTAGCAACGGCAACAGAGGTTAATGTTTTACTATAAGGATGTCTCATAACTGTAGTGGTGGCAATTATATCTTAAGTAAATTTAAAATCTAGGTGTATAAAGAAAATAGAATGGATACAGATAAAGAAGGCAGCACCAATTATTTGACTTGACTTTGAAACTATTTTCCAATTTTTTTTTCAGACAAGCTTCCACAACAAGGTACCGGTAGTTAGTCGATGTGATCGAAAACCAATTATTGCTCAGTTGTCTGGTTTTTTTTTGGGGGGGGGGGGGGGGGGGGTTGGCCATATTGTCTTAAAACTAAACTTGATTCCCTCTCTGAAGTTACTGCCATTGGGACAAAATGAAAAAAAGAAGCAAAAAGGTTATGGAGCAAAAGTTTGAGCGTGGGTTGGAGGAGCAGAGCGCCAAACCTCAATGACTGCTGACAGGCACAGCTCAGTCTCAGAGGGGAAGGAGTAGGAGGCAGTGAGGGGAGAGAAAGGGGGAACAAAGGGGGCGGAGGGATACGACAGGAAATGAGGCACCGGGGAATTTTGCCAAATCCAGCAGCACTGAAGGCTCGACATGACTGAGGCTCAAACACGTTTTGGCTCTTTAAAACACAGAGTCTAAATACGTTCTGTAAGCCTCCACACCTGAGCAGACAACTGTTCATTTGTTTGATCTATGATCAGCCGATTACACACATGACCTACGTGTAACTGACTGTACATGCATTCAATATCAACACTTCACAAGGGTTTTCCCACAATGGTAACTAACCAGATCCCGATTCTTGTGAACAATAGCCTGTTAGAAACCTCCAATCTGTGGACTATCACAACATTAGTCAGAAGAACAGCCTTATAGACAATTGTAGACTACTTCTGTCTGAGTGATATTTATCCTAGAGCCCTGGGAATTAATGAATAATAATACACAAATCTTAATTTAAATTTGGTGACCAGTAAATAGTCTGTAACACTACTAGCCTTACCGCAAAATGACATGAAACACTGCAGACATTTAGAGTCATTTAGGGCACTAAATAACTACCGGGAACCCGTGGAAACTTCACAAAAAATAATATCAGACTTCATACCAAACATATGAAAACAAATGCATTGGTATTATAAACCAAGCGCACCCAACATAGCCAAAAATCGGGTGACATAACAACTTTGTGTTGGATTGCTCTGGGGGGGCATTGCGAAGCCGTAGATGAATGCTAGCAGGCTAATGGGAGAAAGAAAGCTAATTGTGAGATTGGGAAAGGAGCTAACATTAAAGGAAAAGGCACCTGTTAAGAGAGCAAGGAGAAAAGATAGTAGATAGTAGATAGAAAAGATAGTAGATAGTAGATAGTTCCGTTGGCTGACTACATGAACAGAACTCTATGTAGTTACTTTAAGACCATTTTTGTCCGATGCCTGAGGAGCATTTTGTATACTAGATCGATTGTCCCATTCCAAACGTAAACCATAGCTGACAGACTGTTGGTGCTATCCAGCTAGCTTCACTCAGAATCCGTTGCAGTTTTCTGTGTCGTTCCTTCTGTTTGGACTTTCTGCTCAAAAACATGAAAATGTTTAGAACAGCTATGACACTCTAAAATTATGCTAACAGGGAAGTCCATGTAGTTATTTCTTCTAACATAGCTGATGCCTTACGTCATATTGTTCACGTGATTGCTTCTGGCAGATGTGCCGTGATTGGTTGGGCGCCGTGATTGGTTGGTTGATTGACAGGTAGTGGGTGGAGTTTGCGACAGCGTGACAGCATGAGACTTTCAAGTGAGCTTATTCAAATATATAGGTGGGGATTCTTTTAGTAATAAACACACTAAGTTTGTTTTTCCATCAGGTTTTTACATTATTTTGCCTGTTGTGTGTAAAGCTGCACTTAAGAACATGTCTTTGTACTTATACAAACATTAGTGAACCTGCTTTGCTGTGATTCTCTGGAAACTCTTGCTCATAGCTTTCTGTGTTTTTCTAATGTGGTTCTTAAAAAATAGTTAGTTTATTTGTTTCCCCAGAAAACCTCTCATTTATTTCTTAAAATTACTACATGTCTAGCTATCCCTCTGCTCTGGGATATAACAACCGTGTTGTTAAAACAATCAACCAGTGATCCAAGTTAAGTAGATAAGTCAAAACATGTACAAATCCATTCAGAATACTACCTCTCAAGTCTAAGAATATCAGTGAGTAATAGATGTTTTGGCCTAAACCAGCTGTTTTTAATCGTGCAGTCACAGCGAAACTATGTATGGCAGCTCCACCTGCTGCAACAGGGCACAGTGTTCTGGCCATGAGACCGACCAGGTATGATTTCTGTCTGATAAATCTGTTAGCGTACGACCTTTAAGAAAACAAAAGACCAAGGAGCACACTGAACCAGTAAAACACAGTGACACACTCTCAGGCAAGCAGTGGCAACAACCACAGAACACCAGGAAAAACATATCCAGATGTTCTCATAGATCACCCCCTCACACACAAGCACACACTTGTGGGCCACACATGGGATACATATTACAAAGGGTTGTTCTCCAACTTCTCATTTCTCCCGTTTCCTTCTCATGTGCTCGTTTACACCCTTATACAGCTACATTTGAGTGGACTTTGACAGAATGTGCTTCCATAAGACTATAACATTAACATTAGTCATCACAACTACACGCGTGACCCTGCTTTGGTGGTGGTGTGTCAGGAGACTTCATCTGAGGAAGGGATCCTTCAGCTGGAATCACTATAGTGTAAGTGAACGTTACAGGATGCCCACTTAAGTATTCATCTGTTATTGTGACACTGACAACAACTAATACAAATACCGTAAGGGTACAGCATTCACTTTGCATAATCTTTCAATTGGTCAACAGCTGTTTCAATTTTTTTTGCCTGGTACCCATCTGATACTAAAAACAATCTGGACTCATTCAGTGTAGAGACTATAAACTATACACTGGCTATAAACTGATCAAAAGATTGCAAACAAAACATACTTATCAATTACTTCCTTGATTAATTGTTTGGATTATATTGGCAAGATAACTGTGAAAATGACCGTTACATCCTCTCAAATGCCAACAATTCTACTAAATTCAAAATGTGAAGATGTTTGATTAACAAAAAACAGCAAACGCTTAAATCCTCACAGCAAAGACGTAACAAAAGAATTACAGCTGATGGATGACTCAAATACTTAATACCATTATTGTTATTTTACATCAATCACCTCCTTTATTAGATGGCTTATCACATCAGCTTTACAGCTGAGCCTCACACTCATACTAAATTTAGACTCTAACATAAACCATAATGTTCAAACAATCCTTTAAATGGCCAGCCTGAAGTGAGGACTGGCCAAAACGCAGAAAAGTCTATGTTTGAAACTACAGTTTGTCACCTCAAAAAAGAAAAAAACATGAGGGCACCCTAACACACACGCACACACACACACACACACACACACACACACACACACACACACACCAAGACATGCAATTATTGAACCCACTCTTTGTGGCCCTCCTCTCCTCTAGTAGAGCTCCTGGCAGGCCGTCTGGTTGAGGCCCAGAGTAAAGGGAGCTGTTTTCTCTGGCATGAGGACACACTTGTGTGTGTGTGTGTGTGTGTGTGTGTGTGTGTGTGTGTGTGTGTGTGTGTGTGTGTGTGTGTGTGTGTGTGTGTGTGTGTGTGTGTGTCTGTGTGTGTCCTTGGGCCCCAGACAGGAAGGAAGAGAGTGGGCCCGGCAGCACAGGTCCAGAATTCCGGTTTTGTTTTTCTTATTTTTCCATCAGTGCTGAGTTGGGTCTTAAAGAAACAGTGATTAATATTTTCCCCACTTGATGACGCCACAATGTTCTAATAGGACTCACTCTGATGCATTAGTTCAGGATGTATACTTCACCTGAATGTTAGAGAAGTCAAATGAATGACTAATTCTTCTGTGGATTGAGAAAACAGCGTTTAACAGTATCATCAATGCTTCTAAAAATACAAAATACTGATCAGGCATAAAAGGCCAGGTTCCATAAACTATTTGGACTGTGAAACATTAGGATTTTGAACACGAGCAGGGCAGGTATATTTTGCTCTCACCCCATTTTTGTGATAAATCAACCAAAATCTGGCAAAAGACTGAGAATATACAATATCACCTCAAACAATAAATAATCTTAAAGGCTGCCAGGGACAATAAAGACAAAAAAGTCATGATTTCACTGCTAACTGCTCAGCCTCTGTGAACCAATCAGAATGAGAAACAGCCTCTTAAAAGAAATGGGTGACATCATGGATTTGGCAGTGGACATGAAAACAAACTCTCTTTCACTCGACACACAAACAAAGCTCAGTGTTGTGAAGGAGCAACCAGAATCAATTTATAGACTCATTTTTAAGCATCAGAGATACAACAAAAGCAGCAAACATTTATTAAAAGGACGAAAATAAAATAGAAACGTGCAAAGAGCTGCAGTTGTAAATATATGATTTCACTTCTTTAATTTTTAAATAAAAGGAGAAAAACTTGTGTAATTTGTCATGAAATCTAGTCTTTATTGAAAAGAAAGTAAATACTACTCCTTTGAAAAATGCATTCAATTTCTCTATAGGTGGTAGTGAAAACTGATGTGATACGACTTGATTATATTAAAATCTGCATAAGCCACTGTGTGGAAGTTTTCATGTCAGCTAACATGATGTTTTGTAGTGGAATTATCAACTACAGCTGTGAGCTTTTCATTAACAATGGTTATAACATCCGCTTTTATGATGACACTGAAGCACAAACAATTTTGTAATCAGTAATGTCTTGGTCATCACCTCTTATTATCTGCATAATAAAGTGCTACAAATAGCAACGTGATTTATCAAACCATCTCCTGCATTGATGGTAGCAAGACAGCGAAGGTGTGACTTTATGACAGAACATTTATTAACAGTATTTGAACAACAATGGAGTTCAGGTAAATATCAGGCTTTAGCTACACACCGTACTGGTGACATCAATCTGTTGAGATTTTTTTGTATGTTTTCACAGAATATGATGATCACAAAAATATACAAAATATATGTGTTACCACACTTATTCTAAAAAACAGTTCAAACAGCTCAAAACTAGACTAGTGTTTCTTCATGTAAGACACTAGGAAGGCAAAGACGTTTTGTGTGTCGACAGCAATCTGCAATTAGTTCAGATTCAGCTTGATAACCAAAGGTTCCTGCCTTCAGAACTTTTCTTAGTTTTAAATATGACTAAGTTCTCACACCAGAGTGCAGCTCAAACAGTGACTGTCGTCTGAACATTTTGGTCATATGAAATGAGAAAAAAAAAACATTTTATTGACGTCATTTTGCAGAAATGTGCACACATACAGAGATGAAACAACCACACATGCGGTGCATAGGCAATTACCAAAGACTCTTTCATGTGTCCAAACTTCTGCAGACAACACACACACTGACACACGCACGCACGCACGCACGCACACCTGCAAACAGCAGTGACTAGCAGCAGGTCCTTCGTCAGCAGAAAACCCACTGCGCTCTCAGCATTGCAGAAGAATAACTTCTTATATTCGACTCCTTCACTTTTAACATCTCTTTGTTAAATAACCACAACATCAGAGCTTAGAATCATTACGTATTTGAACTGCAGTCAGGGAGCTGATTAACTATTGGCTAGAGCTATAGAGCGCTGTCTGTGCCTTACATGTGTCGCTGTTGTCATTGTGACCCCATTTCCCTCCGTACAACCTCCCTCTGAGGCCGCCATTGTTAGGCCTCTTCTCCTCTCTGGAGATGCAGGCCAATCTCCATCTGGTTCTCCAAACACTCTTTGAGCTTGTCCTCCGTGAGCGTTAGCCTCTGCTCCAAGATGGAAACCGTCTGGATGGAGGCAGTGAGCAGCAAGGAGCGAGACAAAGAAGGCAAGAAGACGAGAGGAAAGGAAGGAAATAGGAGAGAAAGAACATGTTAGAGGACTGTACAGCTTCAGCCTGACAGTAATGACTGTATAATGGCTGTGTTTATGTGTGTAAAAGAGGCAGTTTGTGTGTGTCTGAAGCAGATGTTGGGAGTGAAAAACAATCCTGCTGATTATTGTACAGGGATCTGCTGCCTGAGATGAAAACGCCAGTGTTTCTGTGTCTGGCACGCACTCTCTCTTGTTCTCCCCCTTACACAGTTGCATAAACACACTTATGCACACACAGAATGGAGGAACATTGCTATCTGAAACAGGATGGGCATGTGTGGGTAGTGAGATCACAGTGTGACATACTTTTCCTCACAGCATCCTCCAAACAGTGACAGTATTTGTTGTATATCTGTGCTCGTACATATGAGCTTTGTGCTATGTAAGACTGTTAATCAGAGGAGCCTCCAGGTGTAATTTTGAGGATTGTCGCCATCTGAATGAACAGATTGCTAAAATTGGGTCTGGCTGTCCTATCTTCTCCTGTATCTGAGCTTCAGCAGCAACATTACTGCAGTAATTGAATCATCTAAAACAAAGAAAGACAATTAGATGATTCATATCTGGACAGAAAAAAAAAAATGCCTCGAGGCCTCTTAACAAAAAGCAGAAGAGCTGAGCATGTTACATTCAGTTTCAGGTCAGTTCTAGTTTTGAGTCTTAAAACATTATACTGGCATGTTGTTTCTGTGAAGTTTTTAAGAAGACAAACACAGGAAATAATAAACACAGTTCAAGATCTAGATTAAAACCGGTTGTGGTTGCAAATGATTAATTTCAAGGGAACTTTATTTCCTACATTTGTAATAGTGTGTTTTATTTGTAAATATCTATAATAGTTGGTCTGTTTGCATTCCTCCATTTCTTTTTATGCACAATATATTTATCGCTCTACAGAATGTAAACCACTTTAAATGTCCTCTTTGTTTAAAAGTAATTTCCAGATGAAAATATGGCTCCCAAGTGTTGAATAGTATCTCCTTGACTTTCTGATGTGGTAACAAGAATATGCAGGGCAAGACGTTGAAACATTTATGTAAATGTTATTGAAGAAGGATGAGAGGAAGGTATGAATCTTGAGTATAGAAACAGTAAAGTTGTGACTGTTTCCTCTTACATACATTAAGACAGATAGATAGATATAGATAATCTATCTATCTTATTTATCCCAAACAGGGAAATTTAAATTTAGCAATTTAACAATTTAACATTGCTTATCTAGTGTTGCTACGTGACAAAAATAATTCTGAAGATTTTTTTACTGAACAAAGTGAAGGAAAAGTCTATCCACATATTAACCTCATATTATAAAATCTTTTAAAAATCTACTGGACTGTTTCATGAAAAACTAAAGTGGTTTAGTGTGTGTGTGTGTGTGTGTGTGTGTGTGTGTGTGTGTGTGTGTGTGTGTGTGTGTGTGTGTGTGTGTCCAAATTGTATGCACACACAGTATATGTGTACACGGTCTTTCATACACCAGGGGGGACAAAAAAGAGGGACGAAAGATTTTTATTCCCTCTGTCTCTGCCCGGCTCAATTCTCCAGATCAATACTACCATGTTTATCTTACCAACCTGATATAGTGACCCTGTCCTCAGCCCAGCCAGCCATTAGTGTTTGTGTCTGTGACACTGCATGTGTCCCCAGGCAGGGGCAACATTATATGGGCATATAGTTTTCTTCTAGAGTGGAAACCAAATCTTTATGCTCCTAAAAATAGAGGGAGCTGTTTTTCTTTTCTCTCGAGAACACATTATACTCTCCATCGCCCTGAGCCGTACTGGCCTCTGTTACAAAGTCTCATAGCTTTGGTATGACCTGCACTACAACAACCTGAAAGTCAAAGAAAGACACACCAGTGCCAGTGATAGGTGGAGAAGTCTGTTCTCTCCTTTAAATATTGCTAACAGATGTGTTATAGAATGTGATGCTGTAACAAAGAAAAGATGATTCAGCTTACAAGATTGGTGTCTGTGAGTAGATAGTTACTATGGAAATCGTAAAAAAAACAAAAACAAAAACAACCAGGAATTTTGCAAATAAGGCAGTGAATTATTATAAACTGCAGGTGTTAAGAAGCAGCTCTGTTTAAGTCCATAACCAGATTGTGTGGGCAGGAAGCTAACACTAAATGTGCTGGAGATAATATTTGCCAGTGAATGTGCTATAAGCTTAATGAGCAGGTTTTCAGTCATCAATTTTTTGTTAACTGAAAAACTGACTTAATCAGTAGCAATTCTCGAGTTAGACGTTTTGGGGCGTCAGCCCCCAGAGGTAGCACAGAAGTTTGTGCATGAGGATTTTTTTTTTTTTCCCATGACTGCATGGGTTAGGCTAAAAATACACAAAGTAAAGAATTGTGCTGACAATATTCTGGCTCATAAAACATAACCAGTTTTATAATTTCATTCTCATGATTTGTGTAGCAATGTAGACGTTTTGAGAAAGCTCAGGCCAATCTCAAAGCTCTTATGATCAGTTAACCCCAGGGCAGGGGCCCGGCTCCGGTCCATGGGTGAATTGGTACTGGGCCGCAAAGAAAGAATATATAACTTACATTATCCATCCATTTTCTGCTGCTGTATCCGCTGTGGCGGGTCATTGTTTCTGTTCAATTTATCTGATTCTGAACAATACCGTATTGGCCCAAATATAAGACAGTGTTTTTTGCATTGAAATGAGACTGAAAAAGTGAGGGTCGTCTTACATTCGGGGTCTAGACATTATACCCATTCACAACGCTAGATGGCGCCAGATATCTTTAAAGCGAATACTGAACTTAATTCCCCAGGCAAAAGCGAACCCCTGTGACGAAGAGGAAAATGAGAATAGCGTTAAGAGAGAAAAGAGAAGAAAATAAGAGAAGAGATAACAGAAAATGGAGAAACGTAGCGGCAATCTGGAGAAAAGTGGGTCGGTTCTTGGATGGTAGCAAGGTTGGTGCCACTCACCATTCATTTACAAATATGATTGCACTTTAGTTCACATATTTAAATGTTCAGATATTAAGATGTGATACAGTTTTTGAATGAGGCAAAACACCATGCTTTTTCTCTCGAATATATTGTTATAATCATTTGTTTCAGATGTACTGTAATTATTTTCTGTATAAAAATTAAACTTGGTGTTCAAAAAGTCTTTTTTCAAACTTGAGTCTTAAAAAAGAGGGGTTCGTCTTATAATCAGGGTCGTCTTATATTCGGGCAAATACGGTATTTATTTTTGGAGAAATTACCAGCTTCTCTCGTCCACACTCTTGTCACTCTTGAACTAAAATGCTTGCCTCGGTCACATGACTACCTCCGTGAAGGGACCGCTCCGGTCAGTAACACACACACACCCACACACTGTATACAGTGTGTATATATATATATATATATATATATATATATATATATATATATATATATATATATATATATATACATACTGTATACAGTGCGCCCTCCCGCATTCACGCATCAACGCTCGCGACTCCATCTCATCGTGGATAATTGGTTGGCGGTCACGTGATACTGTATGCGCATTCTATTGGCTGACGAGATCAAGAAGTGCGCTCGTTCTGTGAGTCTCGGAATGAGCGCACTTCGGCAAGTGATTTAAACAGTCTATAAGAGTGTGGGAAAAGGTAATAAACAGAAGGTGGTTTAATATCAGTATGGGGAGGGTCATAAACGTTTGAATTACCTTAAATAATAAGATAAATAGTTTGTCGCTCTATCACAAAATTTGTTAATCGCATGTGGTACCTGAAACACATGAACCCCGAGGAACGAGGACACACTGTATATACATACAGTGTGCCCCCTATATATATACACACACATATATATATATACATATACACACATATATATACACACATATATACATATACACACACATATATATACTGTGTGTATATATATATATATATATATATATATATATATATATATATACAGTATATATATTGGCCAGTCTACCGTATTTGTTCAGAGTTAAAGACACATTTTGAAAAGTTGTTTTTTTCCAAAAACCTTGTCCATACATAAATTGTGCCATGTTTCTACAGTACAAATCTAGAAAAGGTGCACTCAAATTTCATACACTCAACAAAAACATAAACGCAACACTTTTGTTTTTGCTCCCATTTTTCATGAGATGGACTTCTCATGAAGATCTGTAATTCATTCCAGATACACAATATTACCATTTCTCTCAATCACTGTTCACAAATCTGTCTAAATGTGTGATAAGTGAGCACTTCTGCTTTGCTGAGATAATCCATCCCAGCTCACAGGTGTGCCACTTCAATATGCTGATCTGACATCATGATTAGTGCACAGGTGTACCTTATACTTCCCACAATAAAAGGCCACCCTGAAATGTGCAGGGTTTTTTTTTTTTTGCTTTATTGGGGGTCTGGGGACTCAGAACCAGTCAGTATCTGGTGTGACCACCATTTGCCTCATGCAGTGCAAAACATCTTCCTTGCATAGAGTTTATCAGATTGTCAATTGTGGCCTGTGGAATGTTGGTCCACTCCTCTTCAATGGCTGTGCAAAGTTGCTGGATATTAGTGGGAACTGGTACAAGCTGTTGTATACGCCGGTCAAGCACATCCCAAACATGCTCAATGGGTGACATGTCCGGTGGGTATGCTTGCCATGCAAGAACTGGAACATTTTCAGCTTCCAAGAATTGTATACAGATCCTTGCAACATGGGGCCGTGCATTATCTTGCTGAAACATGAGGTGATGTTCATGGATGTATGGCACAATAATGGGCCTCAGGATCTCATCACGGTATCTATGTGCATTCAAAATGCCATCAATAAAATGCACCTGTGTTCTTCGTCCATAACAGATATCTGCCCATACCATAACCCCACCACCACCATGGGCCACTCAATCCACAACATTGACATCAGCAAAGCGCTCACCCACACAATGCCACACACGCTGTCTGCCATCTGCCCTGGACAATGTAAACCGAGATTCATCCGTGAAGAGAACACCTCTCCAACGTGCCAGACGCCATCGAATGTGAGGATTTGCCCACTCAAGTCTGTTACAGCGACGATCTGGAGTCAGGTTAAGACCCCGATGAGGACAACGAGCATGCAGTCGAGCTTCCCTGAGACGGTTTCTGACAGTTTGTGCAGAAATTGTTTGGTTATGCAAACCAATTGTTGCAGCAGCTATGTGAGTGGCTGGTGTCAGATGATCTGGGAGGTGAACCTGCTGGATGTGGAGGTCCTGGGCTGGTGTGGTTACACGTGGTCTGCGGTTGTGAGGCTGGTTGGACATACTGCCATATTCTCTGAAACGCCCTTCAAGACGGCTTATGGTGGAGAAATGAACATTCAATGCACGAGTAACAGATCTGGTTGACATTCCTGCTGTCAGCATGCCAATTGCACGCTCCCTCAATGCTTGTGGCATCTGTTGCATTTTGCTATGAGACAAAACTGCACATTTCAGAGTGGCCTTTTATTGTGGGCAGTCTAAGGTACACCTGTGCACTAATCATGTCAGATCAGCATCTTGATGTGGCACAACTGAGAGGTGGAACAATGTTTGAGAGAAATGGTAACATTGTGTATCTGTGCCGAGTTCGAATGTTCTCCCCGTGTTCGCGTGGGTTCTCTCCGGGTTCTCCGGCTTCCTCCCACCTCCAAAAATACAGTGGCGGTACATGAAACTGAATGAATGAATGGAATGAATTATAGATCTTTAAGTCCATCTCATGAAAAATGGGAGCAAAAACAAGTGTTGCGTTTATATTTTTGTTGAGTGTATATTAATGCCTTGCCTGTTCTTGAAATGTTTTCCCGCACCTGAAATGTGTCACTACCATAACACAACACACTGCAATAAAAACAATTATATTAATTTGTTAAAATTAATATAATATTCAGAGGGTGTCCATATACCCTCTGAAGAATATTTTTAGAAATTTACTATGAAGTATTTTGCAAATTAAATCACACAAATTTCAAAGTTTATTTTCCAAGACTCATCCTAATTTGAATGCAATTTTTTTTGTAAAATGAATTACAATATCCTTAAAAAATGAGTTAATAAGTTATTACATGGAATGCACATTTAAGCAATAGCTATCATCTCCCCTCTTATGTATTTGAATAAGCTCATTTGAAAACCCCACTGTCACGCTTTAACTCCACTCTTTACCTGTCAATCAAGCGCCCTACCAATCACAGCGCATCTGCCAGGAGGATTCACAAGAACAATATGGCGTGAGGCATCGACCAGTGAGGCTTTTTGTTGCAGTTACGCCTTTCGTCCACACGGCAATGCAGATATCCGGTATGAAAACGCTGGCCAAAGTGAAGTTTTTTTGAAAACGCCGGGTCTGCGTTGTCGTGTGGACGCTGTAACCGAAACTTTTTCTATCCGGGGGACGTCTCCCTGTGACGAAAACCGCTGTAACATTAGTATGTATGACCTGTGTCATGTACACACAGAATGGACGGAGTTAAAACCGGCTATTTTCTGACGTTTAACAGCTCCACATCAAAGACACGTTGATAAACATGCTTGACATTTGGATAGCTGTTTCTTTCTTTGTGAGTCATAAAGTTTATATATTTATTTTTTTATCCATTCATTAATTCACGGTCCTTGCCGACGCCAGTTCTGGGTCAGATCGGGATGCGCTGCCTGCTGGTGGGAGAACTCTGATGGGTGCGCTTGGTTCATAATACCAATACATTTGCTTTCATATATTTGGTATAAAGTCTGATATTATTGTTTTATCATGGAATTTCCGGGTTTCCGCTGGTATATACTGTATATACATATAATATACATATACACAAGCACACAAGGCACATACAAACATCAAATTACATTTTTACAAAGGACACAGTGAGACAAGATTAAATGTTACATTTTCTCTGGCCAGCAGTCAAAAAAAGGATTGTTTTACAGTTGAAACTGACGAAAATTTGGCCTTGTAGTGGGTAGTACCCACAGTCCAAAACATGTAGTACTGGTGGATGTAATTGCAGTAAATGAGAATGGTTCATTGTCTTTCAATGTGTTGGTCCAGTGGTGAGTCAGAGATTCATCTAAAGTCCATAACATTAAATTCAGTTACAGAATAATTTTGATCTTCTCTGAGGACAAGTGTTTAAGGCAGTATGTGAATATATTCCTTTCCCTTTACAGCTGCTTAAAAAGCTAACTTGTGGTGAATTACAGAAAAAAGATTTAACAGTATCTTAATTTTTATCATGTCATGTAGGTCACATACACAAAAGAGTGATTTTAGTGTAACATACTGTTGAAGAAAGAGAGAGAGAGAGAGAGAGAGAGAGAGAGAGAGAGAGAGAGAGAGAGAGAGAGAGAGAGAGAGAGAGAGAGAGAGAGAGAGAGAGAGAGAGAGAGAGAGATACTCCAGGATTCTTCAGAATTATTAGCGAAATTGTGAAAGAAGTTGTACGTGAGTGCTCTGCAGGCTCAGTATGAGAGGACAAGTGAGTGTAATGAATTATAAGACAGAGAGAAGAAACTGAAAGGGCTATGGGGGTTGAGAATTGAAGAGCGAGGGAAAAGCAGCTAACACAGCAAACTTGTTTTGGAAGCTTCATCGAATGTTGAATAATTCATCTTCTTCACTTTCGATCTCAACTATTAGAGTTACAAAGAGCAGTAATAATGAAAAATGAAGGTGAGAAAAAGACTTCAAAAAAGGAGCTGGAATTTAGTTTGTCAGCCTAATTTCTACAGGATGGTGAGGCAGTCATTAAACAGCTATATAGAAAAGATCTGTGCAAAAATGAGAAGAGGAGTGGCAACATTATTACTACACAACCCTTTATGAGCAGATTATGTCGAAACACTGGCCCAAAAATGTGCCTGGAATACAGGCTGCATTAACACATCATATATGTAATGTCTGTACTATCAGTATATAAGTGTACAGCACTACCAAATATTTGACTCCATATTAAACAAATGTGCTATTTGTTTTGACTGAGTTGTCTTTGTTCCGTAGCCCTGTTTGGGCTACACATAATCCACACCACTATAGCTCTTCAAAATTCTAATGGTTAGAATAAATTGACAGCATGACAGATGTAGAGGTTGTCTGAACTACACCATGTTGATTTTTATACTCATCAAAAAGCTATGAGAAAACACAAGTTGAGATGTAGTTCACTGTTTGTCTGCGGTAACATCTATATAATTCAAAGAACATCTTGAAACGAACCATAGGTTTAACCTCTACACTGCTCCGCTATGTGCCTCTTTCAACTTATAATATCATGCACTTTAACCTTACAATGTTCTTTTCTGCATGTGTTGAGATCTTGCTGCTTTGCTTCATACAGGGCTGCCTCCCATAGATCAGTGTATTACTGTGAGTCCATTAGCATGACAGTGAAGAGTGTCACACGTGAGTCAACCAAACAGACAAATTACTCATAAAAAGCCTTTCCATGCTGCTATAAATGGAAAAAAGATCTCAACTCGACAGGGTAACTTTCAGTAAAAGCTGTCACGATGACACTTCTTTTAAATATACAGTATAATGCTTTGTGTTTTTTTGTTTTCCTTTCTGTTTTTTTATGTGATTCTTTAGTTTTATAGGTTTTAAAGTAGCCATTAACACAGATCTGAAATATATTCTTTGATAACACAGTAAAAAAAAAATTCCACAAATAGAAGTTACAAGCTGTGTAAGCTTTACATACTATACCCTTATACTGTTTGAACTATCGACACTGTAAGTTCCTGCGAAGTCAATAGAAAAACACTTTCAATACCTGCCTTAATATGGTTACACATACTGTAAGTAAACATAAAAGTATTAAATTGAGCACCAGACATGCTGGGAAACTTTACATCTGAATGAACTGCCTCCAGTGTTTCCACCACTGAACAATTAAAGCCAAGCAAGTGAGCTGAAGAATAAAATAAGATGCAGACGATCCATATGGTATCAGGGTTGGGGTACAGCGGACTCAAAAGGAAAAGACCTCTCCTTTGGGAGGGGGCGTGGTCAGTGTCTGGCCAGTGTTAAACACTCCCACATGGTGTACGGCCATTTCAAAGAAGAAGGAAGCAAGATGTGAGAGAGAAACTGATGAGTGTCCATGCAGCTCTTCACATTTACGTCTACAAAAAGTGAGTAAGGCAGAGGACTGCCAGTGTTCGCATGAATGATGTTCTCCTCAGGACACACACACACACACACACACACACACACACACACACACACACACACACACACAGACAGACACAGACAGACAGACAGACAGACAGACAGACAGACAGACAGACAGACAGACAGACACACACACACACACACACACACACACACCTTTTTGTTCAACTATGTTGCTTCTTCTTACTTTTCCTGGGTCTCTTTTTAAACCATTCATCCCTTTCTTTAGTTTAACCCTAACTATAAATACATTATAAATCTTTTTATGTATGTACATTGGGTCAGGAATGCTGCTTTGGTATCAACTAACATCACTGTTGATTATTTTGCTCTCAAATGTTTAGTATGTCCTGGATAATAAGGGTTTAAATAAACCAAGTCTTTCTAAAACCTATAATTTGGCCAGGTTTGAGCATGTGAAAGTCTTCAGCCAGTTATTGAAGTAAAAACTGCCAAAAAAATCACTCAAGTGATCTCGAACCTATGAAGAGAGGTCATCTTGAACAGGTGGTCTTCTTACAAAGAAAAGTAGATTCAACAATGAGGCAGTTTTCAAATTGCAGTGCTTATTGTCACTTCAATATACAGACCTGAGGCCTGTACCATAAAGCTGGATTAACCTGGCTGGGCTTCCTCTTACTTATCTGGCTTCACTTACCGAGACATCCGCCCTCCGGATTTTCGGTACCATAAATCCGGCTATCAACTCACTAATTCAATCCAGGCATGTCCACTCTAGATCTGTGCGCGCTCACATAAAAAGGGCGGAGTTTGCTGCATGCGACCAATCGCAAACATGCAACAAACCGGCCCGAGCCGCATATTTCACAACGGAGGAGCAAACAATAATAATTAATAAATACGAGCAATACAAATCAATAATCCAGGCAAAAAGCAACACAGTTGCAGCTGCCAAACGGCGCAAGGATCGCTGGCACAAAATCGCCGACTGTGTCAATGCGGAAGTTAGTTCCATTATAATATTACTTCCCCATAGAGGTAAAATCGGGCTTAAAAACTCCAGCCCGACCCGACCCGAATCCGACGGTATTAAAGGCCGACCCGAACCAAGCCCGACAATACTAAAGGCCATCCCGGCCCGACCCGAACCGAGCCCGAAGGTACTAAAGGCCATCCCGGCCCGACCCGAACCGAGCCCGACGGTATTAAAGCTCAACCCGAACCGAGCCCGACGGTACTAAAGGCCAACCCGGCCCGACCCGAACCGAGCCCGACGGTATTAAAGCCCGACCCGACCCGGCTCGAAAGTAGTTGTCGACTTTTTGAGCCCGACCCGACCCGAATTTCGTGTTGGGTCGGGCCCGAACTTGGGCTCGGGCATAAGAGCTTACCTCTACTTCCCCACCATGACTGCACTTGTATATCTGACTACAGTAACATTTGTGTGTTCCATAAATGTATGTGTGTACAACATTTTTCGTTATGGCATGTGATTGTAGCCCCCGCGAGACTTTATGAATAGCTCTACATACTGTGTTCTTCCCGAGGTTTTCGGCATCGCCAACAGGATACATAAAAGTACCTATGAATGAATGAATGAATCAATCCATGATTTACTTAAACAAATAATTGATTAATGGCATTTTATCTGTGGCTTGCTTGTAACCCATCCAACGAGGGATTTAAAAACATCATAATAATTACGAACATTGCTAAGAAATATATTAACTGTGGCAAAAAACCTCAGTGCAATGCACTGTGTGCGGACTGTCAGCGCGTGGTTGCGGTGTGTTACATTACTGATGTAAGGCTCCAGCAGCTGACAGATGTAATGTAACCCCTCTCCCCAAAACCTGTACCTTTCGTACAGTGATTGTTTAGGCAATTTGAACGGATTACAGCGATCTCTAAATATTCTTTCGCGCCTGAGCGCTCTTCGCACAAGCTGTGCACCAAGATCCATCGGGTTCTCATAAAACAGACGGCCCATTTTCCAAGAGAACTGATTGGTCAGTAGGCGGGACTCTTATACCCGCTGAGCTCTGATTGGTCAGTAGGTGGGGCTGTTATACCTACTGAGCTCTTATCCTGAACTTATCCTACTCCGGAGCAGGTTAGGTGTTCAGCATAGGTTACCGCGACAACGTAGCCCGATAGAAAGTCAGCCACCTTTATGGTACCGAATAGCCAGGGTTAAGCCTGAAGTTATCTCGCTAAGCCGTAATCCAGCTTTATGGTACAGGCCTCTGATCAAAATGTAGGACCAGCTGAAAAATGGCAAGAATTCACATTTTGCAATGTTGGATCTTAACAACGTTCTAGGTAGTGCTTCAAAATGCGGAAAGAAGAAATGGGAGTGAGACAAAACAAATTGAGTAAACAATTTATTATAAACAACCATCAAATTGAAACAGGCTGTTCATCAGCTGATCAAAAGTTTAAGACCACGGCCTTTAAAAGCCCAATAAAGATCCTATCCTTCCTGGTCACTCCTAAAGAGAACCTCAGCATCTTCATCTCTGCTACCTCCAGCTCTGTCTCCTGTCTTTTCCTCAGTGACACTGTCTCTAGACCAAACAACATCGCTGGTCTCGCCACAGTTTTGTTCACCTTTCCTTTCATTTTAGCTGAAACTCTTCTATCACACATCACACTTGACACTTTACTCCAACCATTCCATCCTGCCTGTACACACTTCTTCACCACTTTTCCACACTCTCCATTGCTCTGGCCTGTTGACCCTAAGTACTTAAAATCCTCCACCTTGTTGATCTCTTCTCCCTGTAACCTCACTCTTCCACTCAAGTCCCTCTAGTTCACACACATGTACTCTGTCTTACTCCGGCTAACCTTCATTCCTCTCCTTTCCAAGACAAACCTCCACCTCTCTAGCTTCTCCTCCACCTGTTCCCTGCTCTCACTGCAGATCACAATGTCATCTGCAAACATCATGGTCCATGGAGATTCCTGTCTGACCTCGTCTGTCAGCCTGTCCATCACCATAGCGAACAAGAAGGGGCTCAGAGCTGATCCTTGATGCAGTCCCACCTCTACCTTCAACTCCTCTGTCACATCTACAGCACACCTGTAGGTGTGACAGAGGCTGGTGGCTAACGCTAGGATGGGCTGATGTTTAGAGGCAACATCCACCAAAGCGATTGGCACAATTGAATTTTGGGATGTGAAGAATTCTTCAAGTCATTGAATGATTTCAAGTGAATGGAGCAATGGTTTAGTGGTTAGGACTCAGTCTGGAACGTCATCTTGGACAGAGGGTCAACTTTCTTGATCTTTTCTAATTTTAGCTGTATATCCTTGGCCAAACTTGTACAGATTAAAGATTAAACCCACTTTATTGTCCACACGTGGGGAAATTATCTTCACACTCTTCACACTTTCTTTCTATGTGGTTACATGTTTTGGTTAGTCATACACACATGGTTTTTTGAATACAGGCCCCAGGACACAACACACTAGGGGCCTGTAGGCATGCAATTAGTAACACATCACATATGAAACTGTAAGGGGAGGCAGAGTGACGGGTGGCGCATGGAGGTCGCGCCCCAAACGAGCAGCTTGTAGTGGGAACGGCGCCTTGCTCAAGGCCGCCTCGGCAGTGGCTGGGAGGTGAGCTGACACCTCCCACTGTCAGCTCACACTCCACTCATGGCGGAAGCGGGAATCGATCCACCGATAGCCGGGCGAGCCATCTTCAAGACATCTGCTCTACCGCTGAGCCACTGCCGCCCCATGAGAGTATACCAAAAATTCTTGCTAGATTCCGCAAAATTCTTATTTCTCGTTGTCAATAAGTGATCACAACTGTTGCCAAACGAACATCAAATCAAAGTTTAGCCATTTAAGTTTGACTAATCTAATCTAATGATGTAATATAATCTATTATGTCATCAATGTAGCCGCAAGAGGACAGAAGCCAGTGTCTTATTGTGTCGGTCCCAATCCTGGATAAATACAGGGGGTGTCAGGAACGGCATCTGACATAAAACTTTTGCCAAATCAAACATGCAAATCAAATCTATGACTTCGATACCGGATCAGTCGACGCACGGTATAACGACTACCATTGGTGCTGTTCACCTACAGCGTGCCAGTGAAAAACGGACTACTGTTGGTCGAAGAACTAGAGGAGGAAAGTGTGTTTGTAGGAAGAGAGAGAAGAGGAACGCCAAAAGTATAGGACTGAGAGTAGGGACATTGAATGTTGGAACTATGACAGGAAAAGGTAGAGAGTTGGTTGATATGATGCAGAGGAGGACAGTAGACATACTGTGTGACCAGGTGGAAAGGTAGCAAGACTAGAAGTTTAGGAGCAGGGTTCAAGCTGTTCTATCACGATGTAGATAGGAAGAGAAATTGAGTATGAGTTATCTTGAAGGAGGAGTTTGCTAGGAATGTCCTGTAGGTAACAAGAGTGTCAGATTGAGTGATGAGTCTGAAGCTAGAAATCGAAAGTGTGATGTTCATTGTTGTTAGTGGGTATGCTCCACAGGTAGGATGTGAGCTGAAGGAGGAGAAATTCTGGTTGGGACTTTGATGAAGTGATGCAGACTATACCTAGAAGTAAGAGAATTGTAATTGGTGCAGACTTCAATGGACACGTTGGTGCAGGAAACAGAGGTGATGAGGAGGTGATGGGCAGGTTTGGTATCCAGGAGAGGAAGACAGAAGGACAGATGGTGGTTGACTTTGCGTAAAAAAGATGGAAATTGCTATAGTGAATACTTTCTTCCAGAAGAGGCAGGAACATAGAGTGATCTATAAGAATGGAGGTAGGAGCACACAGGTAGACAGTATAATCTGATGGAGATCAGTGACTGCAACGTAGTGGTAGGCGAGAGTGTAGCCAAACAGAATAGGATAGTGGTGTGTAGGATGACTCTGGTGGTGAGGAAGATGAAGAGGACAAAGGCACAGCAGAGGACGAAATGGTGGAAGCTGAAAAGGGAAGAGTGTTGCAGGACTTTAAGGAAAGGGTTAAGACAGACTTTGGGTGGTCAGGAGGTGTTTCCAGATGGCTGGACAACTACAGCTAATGTGATCAGGGAGACAGGTAGGAGAGTACTCGGTGTGTCATCTGGAAGGAAAGTAGATAAGGAGACTTAGTGGTGGAATGAGGAGGTACAGAAGTGTATACAGAGAAAGAGGTTAGCCAAGAAGAAGTGGGGCACTGAGAGGACGGAGGAGAGTACAGGACAGGAGTACGGGAGATGCAGCGTAAGGCGAAAGTAGAGGTAGCAAAGGCCAAACAAGGGGCTTATGACAACTTGTATGCTAGGTTGGACAGTAAGGAGGGAGAAACTGATCTATACAGATTGGCGAGACAGAGAGACAGAGATTGGAAGGAGATGCAGCAGTTAGGGTGATTAAGGATATGGATGGAAGTGTATTGACACAGGCCAGTAGTGTGATGGGAAGATGGAAAGAGTACTTTGAAGAGTTGATAAATGTGGAAAATAAGAGAGAACAAAGACTAGAAGAGGTGACTGCTGTGGACCAGGAAGTGGATTAGTCAGGATGAAGTGAGGTGGGCATTGAAGAGGATGAAGAGTGGAAAGGCAGTCAGTCCTGATGATATACCTGTAGAGGTTTGGAAGTGTCTAGGAGAGGTGGGAGTAGAGTTTCTGACTGGGTTGTTCAACAGGATCTTAGATAGTGAGAAGATGCCTGAGGAATGGAGAAGTGTGCTGACGAGCCAATGAAGTTATGGGAAAGAGTAGTTGAAGCTAGACCAAGGGCAGAAGTGGGCATTTGTGCGCAGCAGTATGGTTTCTTGCCAAAAAGGAGTACTACAGATGCAGTAATTGCTTTGAGGATGTTGATAGAGAAGTACAGAGAAGGCCAGATGGAGCTGCATTGTGTTTTTGTAGATCTGGAGAAAACTTATGACACGATGCCCAGAGAGGAACTGTGATATTGTATGAGAAAGACTGGAGTGGCAGAGAAGTATGTTAGAGCGGTGCAGGACATGTATGAGGACTTTAAGACTGGTTTAGGTGTTCTGTAGGTTTGACAAAGGAATTCAAGGTTGAGGTTGGACTGCATCAGGGATCAGCTCTGAGCCCCTTCTTGTTTGCTACGGTGATGGTCAGGCTGACATGATGTTTGCAGATGACAATGTAATCTGTAGTGAAAGCAGGGAACAGGTGGAGGAAAAGCTAGAGAGTTGGAGGTTTGTCCTGGAAAGGAGAGGAATGACGGTTTGCCGCATTAAGACAGAGTACATGTGTGTGAATGAGAGAAACCCAAGTGGAAGAGTGAGGTTACAGGGAAAAGAGATCAAGAAGGTGGAGGATTTTAAGTACTTGGGGTCAACATTCCAGAGCAATGGAGAGAGCGGAAAAGAGGTGAAGAAGCATGTACAGGCAGGATGGAATGGGTGGTCAAAAGTGTCAGGTGTGATGTGTGATAGAAGAGTTTCAGCAAAATTGAAAGGAAAGGTGTGCAAAACTGTGGCAAGACCAGCCATGTTGTTTGGTCTAGAGACAGTGTCACTGAGGAAAAGACAGGAGACAAAGCTGGAAGTAGCAGAGATGAAGATGCTGAGGTTCTCTCTGGGAGTGACCAGGATAGATAGGATCAGGAATAAGTACATCAGAGGGACAGCACATGTTAGAGGTTTTGGAGATAAAGTCAAAGAGGCCAGACTGAGATGGTTTGGACATGTCCAGAGGAGACATAGTGAATATATTGAGTTTTGAACTGCCAGGCAGGAGGCCTAGAGGAAGACCAAAGAGGAGGTTTATGGATGTAGTGAAAGAGGACATGAAGGTAGTTGGATTGAGAGAAGAGAATGCAGAAGACAGGGTTAGATGGAGGAAAACTAATTCTCTGTGGCGACCCCTTAAGGATAAAGCCGAAAGGAAATAATAAATAATAAATGAATAAACAATATTTCTGTATCCAAAAATCTACCAAGTTAACTGGTTTTGCAGAATGTTTCTGCAAGTACAATTGTCAAAATCATAGTTTGTGAATCTTTTCCTGTGACAAATCAATGAACATGAAAAGGTATGTATCAGAGCAATTTAATGTTACTTTTAGCTGATACTAGGTTGTATATGTATGTACATGCAAATACATGTGAAAAGTGCAAGTGAGAAGGTCATTTCATACAAAATATAACTGCAGTTTTATTGACTTTCCCTTTTCTTTTTTCTTCCTCTTGAATAGAAGTGCAGCATTTTCAAATCAGTCATCGCTTAACTCACTGGAAGATTTAGCATTTTAGCTGCCAATGTAACAGAGAATGTGAGGAATGACATCTGCTTCTGACCTCCAAATCTGTGTGAAGTCAGTGCATCAGTTTAATGCATTTCCAAGCAGCTCAGATGCGATTGTTGTTTTTTTAATACTTAGGTGTTGTTGATGTCATGTATGGCCTGCAGCTTCAAAAGCAAAGAATGTGTTTGTTCTGACTTCAGTGTGTGTGGGCAGCATAGCCAAAGTACATGCTGTTTGTAATCAAAGATTAACACATTCTGCTCACCTGAGTGAGAATATCCAGCTGACCTATGATGTGTTCCAGTGTGCCAGCTAAATCAGGAGGGAGGCCCGCATCTGACGGCTGTGTCTGAACCTGGGTCTGCTGGTGGGTGGAGGAGATGGAGCTGGGGTGTCTGTTGGTGTGGGAATGAGTCGCTTTGCTGTGGCTACCACTGCGCCCCCTGCACTGTGTGTTGGCAGCAGTGTGGTCCCGTCCATTCAACCGTTCAGATGATTCAGTAACCTTCATGAAGAAGCGAGGAGAGAGCAGTTACATGGTGCTACATATACACGACATATACACGACATATACACGACAAGACACAAGAGGCCCCTGTTTGAAGAGGGCCATTATTAATACACTGTATTGTGCAGTGCACATTACAGAGATACTGAAATCCTGTGATTCATCATCACAGACTGCACTATTCATTCTACATTAAAATGTATATATATATATATATATATATATATATATATATATATATATATATATATTAGTACAAAACAAAGAAATGTGTTTTGGAAGATGCTGTCTAAAAATTTAAATTAAAAAAAATGAAATGCCAAATAAATTATAAAATTTACAAATCCAAAGACATACGTTCTGTCAAATTATTATGTTTCCAAATTTGTTGTAACAATAACAATATGAGTAAAAGGATCATAAGCAAAAATAAAAACTTTTAATTAAAAAACAGTAATGACTAATTTTATTTTTTTATTAAGCTACACAGGCTCAAAAGAGGGAGTTATCTCTATTTGTATTTAAATACAAATCTTTCTCACACACACACGCACGTTTGCACATGAACGCACGCACACGGACTTCCAGTAAGTTTGCTTGTGCTGAGAAATTCTATATTTACACACACACACACACACACACACACACACACACACACACACACACACACACACACACACACACACACACACACACACACTGTATATCCTGCCATGTATTTTTTGTTCATAGCAGGTTATACAATGAGATTGTCCTCTGCAAACGTATTTTTAATACCTATGAATTGTGAAATTTTAAAGTATATTATTCATTTCTGCATGTAACTATGTTGGGACTTTTGCAGTGGTATATAATCTGTGCCAAAATAGACAACAACAGGAATCGATCTTTTGTACACCTCTCTTCTTGTCCCCTAATGCAGTGGTCCCCTACCCCCAGGCCGCGGACAGGTACTGGTCCGTGGGTCATGTGGTACCAGGCCGCACAGGAAGAAAAATCATTTACATTACATCTGTTTTATTTATTTTGGAGTCTGAAAGATGTTTTATTTTGAAAAGTGATGTCTGTGCGGAATGACGCAGACGAATGTGTGCGTCTTTCCACTTGAAAGGTCTCAGTCATGTGACAGGTTACCCCTAAATTAAGCGCCCAAAACCACACCTGTGTTTTGGATTAAAGTCAAGGAAAATTATCCTGAGATCACCCAAAAATTATCAAAAACCCTGGTTCCATTTCCAACGTCCTGTCTTTGTGAAGGGGGATTTTCTGCAGTGACCGTGAAGAAAACCAAACTGCGGACTAGAATGGATGTCCGGAACACACTTCAGGTGTCATTATCTCCCATTACCTGTACATCAGCGGTCCCCAACCACTAATTCCCATTATTGTAATTATTATTATTTGATTGACTTGTTCAACATTTAATTGGAAATGACCGGTATTTCTCCTTCGCTGAATGCACTGATTGTAAATTGCTATACAGACACTACTCTACGTATTTTTCGATTTTATGTTTGAACTGACTGTAAAATTATTTTGTAAAAATACATTTTTGTGAGTGAATTTTTGAGTTTAGCTCGCTCTACGTAGTACGGGATGTTCAAACGATCTTACGTTTGACACTGCGTCCATTGTTTACATGGCACAAACGTCAGACTGAATGTGCCTTGCCTCTTCCCAATTCATCGAGTGTTACCCTTTTGTTAAGACGTCGTATTTATTTGAAATTAATGTTATCATTTTACAATGTTATGTTTATAATTAATGATTTAGGGGTGTTTTATAAGATACGGTAATAGAATTTATGGATGTACATACAGTATGAATGGTCACACATTACTGGAACATACAGTAACAAATTACGTTAATTTTCACATTACGTTCGGCCGTTCGGAACCTAACTCAAAGGGAAGTTGAGGAGAGTCTGTATTTAAAAATAAATCTCATCAGTGCAGTCACTTTGATCAAGTTTTTAATATAACTATTTCTTACAATTATTTTGTTTACAAAGATGTTAATTATCAATTTATGAAAAAAAAGTTGTTTTTCGTCTGTTTATGTCTGCATTTTTCATAAAACCACTGTGGATGATTTATTATTAGACTACAGCTGTCCTGGCGTCATTAATGATTATCGAGCAAATGAAGACCGGTCCATGAAAATAGTGTCTTAAGTGAAACCAGTCCGTGGCGCAAAAAAGGCTGCGGACCGCTGCTCTAATGGAAGAGATACAGCTTCACCTAGGCCCTTACACCACCAGCCTTTGTTGCAGTTAAAATTGCACTCGCAAAGTAAAGTACATAAACTGCTGATTGGAGATACCTGGAGCTGGGAGGTCAACAGTTCCACATGACACAGTGCTGACGATCAGAGGAACAGGCTGGGAGGGTTGCTGATCTGACACCAAATGTCAGTGGGGTGCTGAGTGTCAGAAGCCTGACAGGTACACCCACTGATGAGGCTACGGGTTATACTCAACAACAATGGACAGGAATAGAGTTTGCCTTGCTAACTGTATGGGGTGTTAACATGGTTACACTTACTAGTGCAAGTGACCTTGAGATAACAGGTCCAGGGTGATCAGATTGCACCACATTCCTGGTGGAGAAGGAGGAGACTGGGCTGGTGTGTATGACAGCAAGCAAAGCTGCAAATGGTGCAGTTTGGTGTAAAGGGGCTACATGTTGAGGAAACCCACCAGATCTTGAAGCCATTAACAAAGCCATCCTGAACTGAACTCGGTTCACTTCAAGTACACACTGAACAATAAAAATGGAAGCTTTTTTCTACCATTTCATTTCAAAGTACTATGGAATTGCAAAGTTGCAAAACCTGAAGAATTGTTTGGAGGCAAATAAAAGCGGGTTTAGTAGATGATTGAATGAATGAATGAATGCCAAGCCCAAAAGAGACCAAGACAATTCTGTCTTAGTAAGGTGGCCTCATTCTTCAAGTCACACTGAATATAATGATAATTTTTCCATCCCGCTTCAAAGTGGTGATGTACTGTAATCGTCAGTGTTTGTGTGCTCATCTGTTCGTTTGTCCACCAAATATCTTCGTATCCATTGCAGATAAAAAGATGCAACAAAAAGCATTTTAAAAAAAGCAAATTACTCGGGTGACAAAGGAGATGAAAATGAGATGATGACTTTGACAAAACTAGATCAAGGTCAAATTACAACTTTTGCACATGACTATGACTCAGGAACCGGATGCTATAATCTATGACAGTAGGTCAGAGCCCTAGCTTTGATCTTTGACCTATGCAAGTAGGTCAGGGTCAAATTATGAATTTAGGGGTACCGCAGGACATTGCAGTCTCTGACTGCCTATTTCCTCGATTAGTCTGTAATGATTTGGAAAACAAGGTACAGTACATATGTTTATTTTATAATTATAAGAATGAGATTTTTCTGTGCCTCATTGTAAATTAAATCAGATTCTCTTGCCTTAAGGTTTGGCTGCTGTGTCTGATCACCTCATCTGTAATGAGTAAAAATATCTGCAACATTTTAAGTAAATAAAGATTTGAAGTTTCACAAACTATTGATTTTCCTTATGTAAAGAGAAATATATTAAGAGACTTGCTCCTCATTCTTTCTGCAAATACATAAAGTTAACTGTTGTGGCAACTGTAAAGAAAAATACCATCATCAGACAGACAAGTTAAAAGTGTATAAAGGTCTGCGCACACTCTACCTTCATTTAATCTTTTTCCCTAATTCTTATATTTTCATAAAAGCTCTTATAGGCCAGATGACCTCTTCCTTTCCAACTTTTACAGTGTCAACATGCCAGCTGAAAAGGAAGAGTTCACAGATTATGTATTCATAGATTAACGTGAAATGTAAAAGATGTTTTATTAAAGTTAACATTTCTTGACTGAATCTGTTACAAAAGAACTATGTGACATAGAACATGACAATGTAAGAGTTTGACTATTGCGTCTGCAGGACATGAAGGTGTAATATGTGCTAATTAAATCACATGTTCAGAATGAATTACATGTTGAGGAAGAAAATGGAAGAATTAGAATCAAATTGATGCTGCAGAATACTTATTATGTTTTGCCATCTAAAGCACATTTAGATATTTATTTTTTAATACAAGCATCCATAAATACTGTATGTTAAAAATGCATTTCAAAATGTTTGGGAAGTTGTGTAAAATATTCACAAATAATTAGAAAAAATAATGTATCTTTGAAAAAATTCTTTTACAGCACCAACAAGTATTTTTATTTATTTTTGTCATTATGCAATGTTGTCTTTTTATCCTTCTATTCTTTTGTTTCCAAGTATTAAAAACAAAAGAATAGTTTTATTGCTTTTATTGTTCTTATCTCTTTTACCATTCTGTCTTAATTCTTGCTCTGGTGTATTTTGCTTAATTTTACCTCAATTTTAGCTTAATTTTGTCCTGCTTTCATTTGACCTCACTGTTTTGGCTCTTTGTTGCCATATGTATCCTGCTTTTGCCTGGTTTGTCAAAGGACTTTGTAAACTCTTTTTTTTAAAGGTGCTATATAAAGTTATCAGTATTATTATTAAGTGTTCCTAATGCCATGGGAAAGAATCCATCATGCCAGAATCTAAACCACAAATCGATGGCAGGGGCGTGTCTTAGGGTGTATCAATCTCTATCTGGACTTGAAAACCCTTCTTCCCTGTCTGTTCTCACCCAAGTAATGTCACAGTTGAGCTGACACCTGAAACAAGCCATAGAAATTATTCCGCTGATAAATCAAATTATTTCAAAATGCATTCTATTGGATGTAATTAAAATTAAAATTTGAACTTACATTGAAAAAATGTTAATAAAAAACAAAGCATCATAAAATTTCCTTTTTGATTTGCAGACACTCTAATGTCCAGCTCTCTGGGATACAACCGTAGGGGGAGCAGACATGCTAGGACAAAAATGCCATCTGTCTTTCAATCCTTCCATATTTGACCAACTATGATAGAGGAGTTTGTCTATCATAGTTTTTTCTTCTTCAGACAAGTAAGAAGAAAAAACTTCTTTGTCTGAAAATTCTCAGCCATTCAGGTCATGGCGTATTGAATAGAGTCAACTTGACTTGTATGACAAGCTTGTTATCACTTGAAATTAAAGCAGTAAAATGCTTTCTACACTGCTCTACTGTGGCTTTATCTGGAAACATAATATCATTTGCAAAGTCAATATATTGTTCAGCAACCTCAACACATCCTGTAACAACATAAAGTACAGTGACCATCCTTGTGATAAACCACCTGGAGTGGAAAAACCAACAGTGGAAAATTGCCTTTGGCCCAAATTAAAATGTTAGTCTGAAAGTGCCAGCCCCATCATCACTGAACAGAAAAGAAAAGTAACAGGGCAAAAGAAGGGCGTTGGCCTTTCTATCTGTGGGTCGCGTGATTCACTGATGACACCCACCCTGCACAGGATAGGCTCCAGAGAAAATGGATGGATGCTAGAGCAGATTTCATCATCTGGTTCATGGTAACGCTTTGAGGTGGAATCTTAAGCAGTTGGACATTTTTGTAGGGCGAACCCGAACGATAACATAGACAAATTATCTCTAGACAAGATGGGACACTGGACATTTGTAGTGTGTATCGGGAATATGGATATTAGACCTTTCCCTCTGATGATAATGGGACACCAGTAAAAATTCAATGCCAGAACTCTGTTTGCCTCACCAGCCCATTCAAAAAAACCATCATTATATTTTTATTTATAGTAGACCCATTTTAAACAAGGCAAAACGTCCGCCTAGTAGAAAATTTATTCTGCATAATAATAACTGGGGTTCAGAAGATTAACAGATCAGTTTGATTGGTCTGTTTGTTGGCAGACTTACACAAAAACGAAAATATTTTTCCTTGTAACTTATGGTTGGGTTGCAACAGAGAATCTATTAAAGTCTGGAGAGCTCAAGATCAGGTGGATGATTCAGAAATGTATTCCACTTTTATTGAACATTGAAAGATTTTTTTAAATCATACATACATTGTTTGATGGATTGCCAAAAACTGGGTTGATAAGATACTGATAAGAATATCCCATGTAAACAATGATTTCTTTATTTCTTTTTTGGATTTTGCAACATCTTGTGTTAGTTCATGTTAGACTGCTAAGCTCAATGAGCTCTTTGCTCTTTTTCATCTTTTGCAAGTGTGACATTATAGTTACACATTTGTAAAAACCCAAAACTATCAGACATTAATATTTTTATAAATCAACCTGTCATACCTCTTTTCTGAGGCTTTATTACAATAGTGAAATATTTTAAACAAACAAAAGAAACAACGATAACTCATTTAATGGGTAAAGCCGGAGGATGCGCACATGCTAACGATATCATGACATATTCTTACAACAACTGATGTCTCTGTTAACTACAACTGCATCTATGTGGTTGAGATGCAACCCCTGTTTTCCCTGTGTGCTACCTTTTCTCTTTCTTGTTCCTCAATGATGCTCTCTCGCTCCACTGGACCATTAAACTCTCTTTCTCACTGCTATCTTGTCTTCCAAGCTTCTTTGTCACGCCCCCTGCCCTTTACTCTCTTACTCGCTCCCTGCTGTCAACTGTATTCAACTCTCACTGTTAGAGCAATATCACCAGCTGTTCTGTGCCAGAGCCTTTAAGATGCATACTTTCACCTGTAAATATATATGAGAAACTGCATTTTGTAGGTCAATGTGCTGAGGTCTAAAATATATCCTGTGGTCATTGACTGTTGTATTATTTCCCCCTGTTGCCATGGAATGATCTCCTACTGCATAGTAACAGTAGCCAATTAACTGTAGTAGATTAACACAAAAATAGTCATTAAGGACATAAAAGTTGATAACGATACACTGGCCTCAGAGCTTTCTTTCTACTCTCCAATCCACATCCTCAAGCTGAAACTAGCAGTGCAGTGATGTGTGTTTCTGTGTGTGTTGAGCTGTGAAGGGAAGCCTGCTGCGAGTGTGCAGCTCATCTGTCTGCACACGTGAGAGGGAAAAAGACCCAGATGTGAATGTAGAGACAGGAAGGCAGGGGGGGGGGGGATTAGGGCGGATGTGATCAGAGAGAGCTGATCTGCCTGTCAGCAATGGTTGGCACTCACACACATGCATACATTTATGCATCTACTCTCATACAGGGAAACAGCAGCACATAAAGATTTTGTTCATTTGTGTCAAGCAAAGAGATGTTAAAGATGTTAAAGACGGCTTTTTGCATTTTACTGACAGGCATACATTTTCACTGGTATAGTGACTACCCAGGAAAATTACTATGGCGCATTGCTTCTAAGTACAATGAAGGATCAGCATTTCAAAATAGCTATTAATTCCTGGTGGATTTTATTTTGAGAGGGCAGCAGCCATTGACGTCTTTTGCATCTGTATGAAGAAAGAATACTGTCTCACTAGTCAGTTTCTTTCTGATGAAAGAATTACAGCTGGCTTGTGAAATAATGGACGTCACATGAGATGATTTAAACACAAACTAGACAGTTGGTCAAGCCACTTTCCTAGTGATCCTTTGTATGATCAAGGTCAAACAACAACTGTCTCAGAGATTCTTACATGTTACTTACTGTTATGCCTAGAATTTTGGTTTGTATTAATGTCATTAGTTTAATTGCTAAATACTATTTTACCAACTGAAAGAGAAATATCCAATGAGTCTAAGATACAGTAGCCCAACAACGTAGATTTCTGACATTTGATATTCAATATAAAACTGTCAGTTTTCTTTTTTTTCTACAATTTCTTTGCAGTCTGACTTTGTAAATGACAGTAATATTTAGTGACCTTTGAAGAACATTTTATTCACTGCATTCTGCCACTCTTGAGAATATGTTACGCACTCAACAGAGCACTGTCCTCTGTTTAATATCATTCTTTTAAACTCATAAAGCTTTTGAATCCACTCTCCAAGAAAAAAGAAAACAAACATCTCTGCAGGCGGGTGATATTTTCCTCTTCTGCTTCCTCTCTGGCAACACGTGTATGAGACTTGCAGCAGTTTATGAGAGATGAAAGGGTCTTTATGAATAATAAATTATGAATGGATAAATTATACATGAAAAGGAAAGTCTAGGAAGCTGCTGTTTTCATGTGCAGTCACTACCATTGATTTAACTGTAACAACTATCACTTGACAAATCCTGTACAACCCTGATTACAATGATGTATGGATGCTGAATAAATTATAAATGAAACTAGAGTGAAAAGTTTCACAGTCTTTTTTCATCTACATTTAACTGGGTACAGCAAAAAGACAAAGAGTTTAATGTTGAAGCTAATTGACTTTTTTAGTGTACGTACAGTCATTACGCATATGATGGAAACAGATCCGTCCCTTGATGTGGGAACAGACAGACAGTTTGGGGGCAGGGGGGCACTGTCAGTGCTTCAGCCTTCATACAGTAAAGCTCGTACAGTAAACCGACCGACAGACAGACCGACCGACAGACAGACCAACTGACAGACAGACACTTTATTAATCGCGGTTGAAATTGCACAACTCTACTGCTCAGGCATACATAATGAATAAATACTGGATAAACACCAGAAGAAAAAGAAACACTGACACCACAAGACTTACACTATACTAACAGACACATGCAGCACTAACAGGACATATACTGTACTAAACTAAAACTAAAATATAAACAGTATAAAATTAAGTTAAATAAAATAACATAAATAAAAAGTGAAAGTGAAAATAGCAGGAGGCCCGTACGGTGGGTAAGGTACACCCTTCTTACATTGTAAAGCATGTCACTGTCTAATGTCACAACATCACAACACTTTGGCCCGACTACACTGCAGCACAGGCTGACATCTCATCTCTTCCCTCCATTCAACCACGTGCTGACCTCGCCACCTCCCCACCGCTTCTCCTAAGAGAGTCATTGTACCCCCTGATGGCACGGGGCACGAAGGAGGACCTCAGCCTCTCTGTGGAGGCGCTGTGTGACAGCAGTCTGTCGCTAAAGGTGCTCCTCTGCTGGGAGAAGGTGGTGTGTAGGGGGTGCCTGGTGTTGTTCATGATGGCCCTGACTTTGGACATGGTCCTGCTCTCCAGAAGTGTCTCCACAGAGTCCAGGCTCAGCCCAACCACTGAGCCTGCTCTGTGGATGAGTTTGTTAAGATGGTCCCTATCTCTTTTCCTGGCCCTCCCATCCCAACACATACTGAAAACTATGGACTGATAGAACATGAGAAGGAGCTCAGGACAGATGTTGAAGGAGGCCAGCCTCCTCAGGAAGTACATCCTCCTCTGCCCCTTCTTGTACACACAGTACGAGTTGAGTGAACAGTCCAGTTTACTGTCTATCTGCAGTCCCAGGTACTTATAGTTTCCTACCACCTCTAATAGTCATAATAAGTCACAACAGCAGCCAAAGAGCACCAGGGTGACAACCAGGAGGTTTACAGGTCCCAAATGTACTGGTTCTGGTCTTACCTAATCTTGGAGTCTGGTTTAGACGATGAGAAGGAGAAACAAAATGATTTCTCCCTGCTGCTCGCGTCTCTGTAATCCACAGCCTGCAGGACTCATCTAACTGGGAATTAATAGTAATTTCTCCTCTCTTACAAATTTAATCACCAGATTATACAAACACAAGTTGACACAAACAGACTTACATGAAATTATGGGTAGCTACACCTGTGCTTTTATATAGTGTTGATGAGTAAATTGATTTTCAAGGTCCTGACAAAACCCTGCACGTTTCATTCAGTGCTGCACTGCATCTGCTGGATTCTGCCATTGGAAAAGAAAAGGAGCTATCAAAAGAACCTGCGAGGGACGTAGAAGGGAAAAGTGGGGGAGGGGTGAAATATTCAAACCCAGGAAAACGCTGAATCTCAGATCATTGTATTGTTCCAATTAAGTGTAAATGAAGGCAGGCATCACCATGGGTGGGTCTTGACTTCTAGAAGAATAATCAATGAAAAGGAGGGAAATGTGTAAGAGAGAAAGAGAGTAGCAACTTGAGCTATGCCCCTGTTGATTTAAGAATCAGATGAAAAGGGTACTTGGCCCATGAATATTGTGATAGGCTTTTTCTACATTTTCCTAACATTCTTTATATTCTTTAATGTTTCTATCAAAGAGAAATCTCCAATTAACTGAGAGTGAAAATAACCATGAACTCCACAAGTTGTGATATCATTTCTATAAGTACCCTGTGATGCACGCTGCTCACATGCTCTGACAGCCATGAGTTCAAAGCAACTGAGATCAAATGACTGTTAGCGATAGCGAGAACTGGTGCCCGTCTTTTTCTGCAAATTAGTAGACAAAATGCACATTAGCTGAAGAATTGATGACTTCTACACACCTCGACATAACAGTAATAACTGAATGATGCCAATGATAAAAATGTGCTGTCTCTGCCACTGTTTCTGTGTGTTATAAAAATAAAGTATTTCTTTACGAATAAGGGACCCAATTTCTTACTGATTGTATTTACCTGGATAGTAACGGCACTACAGCCCCGTCAATAATAAGTGACAGAGAAGAAACTAAAACTCCCATAACTAATTGTTCTCACTGTTGATTAATGATTATAGTTAGTACTGCAGTAAAAATTAAGTAATGTAAGCATACCCATGTTTAGCCTGAATAAACAAATAATTTAAAATAAATGATGTGTTCAACAGTTTAAGATTGATTAGGGAATAAGAACGAATTTATCTATCCACAATTAAAAATGTACAAACTCTTGAATGTTCTTGGACATATAATTAAGTAAATACTGTATAATCCTGAGCAGCACTCAGAAAGGATGAGTAACCACAGCTCCGACTGTGGTTACTCACTGGGAGCTGTGGTTATATTGTTGTCATGAAAGTGGAGGAGATGCTGCCATAAAAAGGACTTTTAGACTATGCCCGGCTTGATAATTTAATCTTTTACAGCATAATCAACACTGACATTTATTGACTTATAATACTGTCCAAGGCTCTTAGTTGTCAAATTGAATAAAAATAGCATGAATCAGGACAGTATAGTGTCAAATGTAAGGCAATGACACAAGAAATAATAGTATGGGTTTGTTGTTAAGTATTAAATGTTTAACATAAGATGTTCAAAGCGGAAAATGTATACATAAACTACTTTTTGGAAATGGTTCTAAAAATCTGATTCTATCTGAAAATGAAATGAAATTGAAATTAAGCTTCACTTTAATAACCAGCTCGTATAAGTTCTGCTGTATTTGGGGTGGCAGTAGCTCAGTGGTAGAGAAGGCAGTAGAGCAGGTCGTCCAATGTTCCTGAGATCGGTGGTTCGATTCCCGATCCCACCCAAAAAAACACCCAGAGGGGAGCTGACAGTAGGAGGTGTCAGCTCACCTCTGGAGCACTGCCGAGGCACCCTTGAGCGAGGTGCCCTTGAGCAAGGCGTTGTCCCCTTTACAAGTTGCTAATTTGGGGCGCGCCGTAATGGAGCTGCCCGCCACTCTACCTCCCCCTGCATGCCTACAGGCCCCCTTGTGTGTGTGTGTGTGTGTGTGTGTGTGTGTGTGTGTGTGTGTGTGTGTGCTACAGGAGCCTGTATAAAACTAACATATATGCATGCATTTGAAGTATTTACTACTAACTAGATGGAGTGTGCTTTTAATTTCCCTTCCGGGATCAGATTAGTATATAAAAATAAATTTAAAAATAATGATAATAATTTTGCCCTGAACAATGTTGGGTCGACAAAACTTGTCTCAAATTATTTCATGCGAGGAAGGATGCAAAACCAAGATGACCTCAGCCAACCTTGAGAAAACAGCAGCACTTTGTCACAATTGATAAGTGAAAATGAACTAATGCTTGCCTTATTCTCAAGAGCAAGACAATAAACATTATACTTATTATACTGAATTGAATTGCTATTAAGTATGTCAAAGACAAAAACTTAAATATTTTTGTCATAGATGAACATTTACAGATTGCTAACACTACTAGCCAGTGGCAGTGACAAATGAATGAGTCATTCATGATTGATAACTTCTTTACTCGGAATTACTTTTTAAATTTAAAGTTGTTTACATACATTTTCTTATGTGAAATATTGGAATCGAGTTTCCCCAAGAACTGCAAGCAAAAGGCAGAATAGGGATCGGATTCCTTAAAAATGATCAATCCTCATTAAAAGATGAACAGAGATAAATGTTTCTTTTATTTCTTGGTCAGAAAGTTGAAAAAATCTTACTCTGCATTAAAGTGTATGTGCAGGAATAGGTACTTTCTTGAGCTGCAAGTGCGTAATGAATGTAGCTTGGGGCCACAGTGCAGTCTTCAAAGGAAGGATATGAAGGGAGGAAAGATGGCCTCATAGTAAGCATTAAATACTGAGGGGCATCTGTGCATGTTAATGTATTCTGCTATGTTTATTTCTGAGTAAGGCAACATACATGTATTCACATGTGGGTGCATACATGTTTAAATTTGTCTTTTCTGTAATCACACTTAGATACAGACACATAATATTGTGTGTAAATTTTTATGTAATGTGTTGTTATCCAAAATATATCATGACCAGCTTTTACATTATCTTCTGATCATGTTGATGTGAGTTTTGTTTGAGCAAATCTTTAGTAGTGTCTGTGCTACTGATTAAGCCGTGGCAAAAACAAGTTTTACTAGTCAAAGAAATCTTTGGACTTGAAATCAAATACTTCCAAATGTACACATAATGATACAACACACACCTTTCAGATGTTGGGACAGGGGAGTGAAATATGAAATATTAGGCATACTGGCTTATCTGGATTCTGGATGTAGCAAACCAAATGACAGAAACAACCCCGTTTGTATCTTCACGGTTGAAATATCTGGGAATGGTGAATATAAAATGCTAAATGAAAATAATATATGTTGTGGTTTGTTTTACAAAAGCTCAAGTCAGACACATGTGAGAAATAATTGCATTAAAGGTCTCAGAGTCATTGTGCCATTTGGTGTTGGCCTAAGTAAATACAGTAAGGGGCATGTCACTGATCCTAACAGGTGATGACCCTTCCTGGATTGCAGGGCGGCCAAGAAGTGAGGAGGTCCGGGAAACTAGAAAGTGAACATTTGTGTGCAGTAAAATGTAAATCTGTTGTTAGGATGGGCCTGAAACAGTTATAAAAGAACAATTTGCTGTAACAACGGTGGGAGCATCACTCTCGAGTGCTCTGATCCCCATACAGGTATGTATTAAAGAGGCATGACTGATCACACCGTGTACGTAACTTATAGTTCTTCTGACAATTAGCAACTCTCATTTAGCAGGAAGAAATTCCCTGACACATATGATGTCAGAAGATTTTTCCTGAAGAGGCCCAAACAATGTGCAGGTACATATTGCTTAGATGAGGGAAACACCAGTGTGTCCACCAATGGGACAGGACCCATGTCTTCTAAGCATGAGCCAAATGAATGAGGGTGTGAATGCAGCGCTGGTGCAATGAGAGAAAGAAATTCTCCAGGTGTTGGTAATGGATGTGGGCAGAGTAGGAAACAAATTGTATTGATAACAGAGAGCTGTGTATTAAGAACACAAGTTTACCCGAAGAAACTGGACTCAATGATGACTTCAGCCTTTTTCAGTTAAAACTGTCTAAAGTTTATAAATATGACTTGATTATCATTAAGTGGAAATAAATAAGTTCTACTTACTGTGTAATCATAATTCAAAACCTAATGTAGACAGAAATGCTGTTGTGCATGTGTCAGTGGTCCTTATACGGACAGGAAAACTAATAAGAACAAAGGTTGAGAACCAGCTTCTCTTCCATCTTGATACCTACCAGGGTAACGAGCCAACCCATTTAATAAAACACTTATCACCTGAAAAAGATGAGTGTTGACCCTAGTATCTGTTTGAAAAGGTGCAAAGAAAGGCTGAGTACTCTGGAAACATTACACCTCGTCCTACATCCTCTTTGTAAACCATTGATAAAAGATGATGGAGCTCAGAGGAAAACCATAAATAGGCAAAAGGCCTAAAAAGTAGAGGACACATGCTATGTGACAAAAAAAAGCTAAGTGGATTTTAAAATTCGAAACCAAAATACTGCATCAAATAGATGTGTCTGTTTGCTGTGGTCGTCTCCAGCTGTTAGAACTGACCTGACTATGGCAGACAGACGGATGTGACGTTAGGTGGGGGTCTGATCTAGAGCTGGCTGGTGGTGCCTGCGAGCTGGAGGTACTTTTATGTTGGGGTTTGACATCATCCCTGTATTCAGTGTAGTCCAAGTTGCTCTTCCACACCATCACCTGTAAAAAAAATGAACTCCTAAATTAAACTCATTCCTGATGCAAAATAAATATTTAAAAAAGCATACCCAGAATCTCCATGCATTTCCAATGATTTTTAACATAATATTTCATATTACTATAAGTGGCACAAGAAAGTTACATATTATGAACCTACAAAGATACCAATAAATAAATCAATTGGATGTTTAAGCACTGGATTAAGATCATGAACATTACCTGCTCATCAGATCCTCCAGACGCAAAGTATTCTCCTGTCCTGGAGAAGGACACACATGTTACTGGACCCTAGGTCAAGGAGAGGACATGGAGAATTGAACAAGGAATGGTTTCCTCAAAATGAAAGAATTATGAACTGCTGTGCTCTAAAAATATTCAGCAAATCCTGATGGCTAAAAACCCAAATATATTAGTTACATCAGTATAAATACGTGTTAAATATCGGCAACAGAAAACACAATAATTCAATGAAATACAGAATACAAAAATAGATTTGTGTAAAAATTCATAATATGTGATGAGAGGAGTGGAATTTTTGTGTGCTTAGGTCATAGCTTTTAGGAAAGTCATCTTTAACCCATCTGAAGAAACAAACCTACTTAGAAAACAAACTTAATAGTGTGTATGTGCGTGTGTGTGTGTGTGTGTGTGTGTGTGTGTGTGTGTGTGTGTGTGTGTGTGTGTGTGTGTGTGTGTGTGTGTGTGTGTGTGTGTGTGTGTAAATAAAAGTGGGAGTGGGTGTGTGTAAATAAAAGTGGGAGTGGGTGTGTGGGCCTGCAGCAGGGCAATCAATAACAGAAAACAGAGACAGGTAGTTTGAGGTCAAAGCCAAAAAGGAGCACCTGGGGGATGTCAGGACTTTGGCACGCCATGGGTGTGCATATGAGCCTGGAATGTAGACAGGCTCCAGCTTCAGAAACTCAGAAATCACTATCCTTCTCTTAGTATTTTTTTTAACTTCACAGTGCAGAATGGAGTCAACGATTACAGCCTGAGCACTCTAACTGTGTTCAAAGGGTAGATGAAGGAGAGGACACACAAAAGAAGGGGGAAAAAATGAATATGAAAACAGGAGAAAAAAAAAGAACCGTGTCCTAAGGCTGGCACCCAGACAGGCTGGTCTGGATGAGAAATGGTTTCCAAGAAGTACCTGAGAGAAGCAGACAGTGTCACTATGGCAACGAGACAGTCTGACAGACAGCATGTTCTGTCTCTGCTCTGCCTGCTGCCAGGCTGGCACTTACCAGAGCCATGAACAGACAACCCTCCCCACCTAGCAACCATCTTCCCCAGTCCTCCACGCATGCGCACACACATGCGAGCGAGCGCGTGCACACACACACACACACACACACACACACACACACACACACGGAGATCAAGAAAAACTGACCAGTACATTTTCAGAGCTAATAAATGAACAGACATTCCAAACACATCATTGGAAAAATATTATTGAGCTAAATTAGTTTTAAATTCAATTTCATGACCATAAGTTATTGTTATTACTATTTAATTACAATCTAAATTACTAATTATTGTTGTTAATTTTTTTTATAGTTTTAATCATCATTAATGTTTAAATCATTAATATGATTACAGTAATACAATTGTTACTTTTATAAAGCAGAGATGTGTCCTTTGGGTCAGGAATGATGTTTTTTTGAAAAATGTTTTTCAACTGATCAAACTTCTCTTACTTTTAGATTAGTCATCTATATTACATCTAAACTATCATTTAAAGTATCTGCTGGGTTAGTCCTAAATCAAGATGGGTACTACTAAAATCTGATCATATTTTCGAACGTTAATGGTAAAACTTGCAGATTATGCAAGGTCGTCACATTTAGCATTAGTGTCAGTTACATGTTGAAAGTTTGTGTTCAGGCACCAGCTTGCAACAATACACTTCTGACTCTGCGTGCTGAATACGGCACAAAAACACTCCATGTGAGAATGAAGTTGAGCATTCCAGCAGTGAAATGATTCTTCTGTTGGTTTCGGCCACAGCTGCTCGTTTGTCTCGTCTTGTCTCCCACATCTTCTGTCACACCAACCACCTGCACTTTGCTTCCAAACATATTGGAGGGACCTGTGCTGTCCCTCCAATATGATCACTGTCTCCAGTCCATAAAAATAAATGTTGTCATATCTGTTTTGCAAACTTTACCGTTTACCCTTCTGTCAAGTTACTCACTCTACTCCACCTTGTCTGTCACCCTCAACTTCTCTACCAGTCTCAGTTCCTGTGAAAAGTTGACAGTTGAAGTATGTAAACTCACCCATGTTCACTATGTATAAACTACCATCCTCTGTCTCACTTACACATACTGTATATACAGGCAAACCTCGGTTTCCGGCCACATTTCGTTCCGGAAGGCTGTTTGAATTCCGATTTGTTCGAATTTCAAATAAATTTTTCCCATTACAAATAATGTAAATGTATATATATATATCAAATTTTATAGTAATGAAACATATCAAAGAAATGTAATAGAAAGAAGCAAACACGAGAAAGAAAGAAAGAAAAAAAAACATCGACGTAATCAGGTTAGCCTAAGTTACCATTGTCTTTTGGACAGAAGTTTACGGTACTGTAACTCGTGCTACAGGCAATGGAACGCAAAGTGAAAAGTTATTGAATACAGTAAACTAAAATAAAAAGCACATTACCGTCACGTTTCCTCTCAACTTTTCGTGCCTTTTCTCGCGCTTGGCGGCGAGAAATAATAATAATAATAATAATAACAATAATGATGAATTAGATCTATATAGTACTCAAAGACGCTTTACATTGGATTCATTATTCATTCACTCCTCATTCTTACTTGGTGATGGTAGACTACATGTGTAGCCACAGCTGCCCTGGGGCAGACTGACAGAGACCTGGCTGCCAATCCACGCCCACGGCCCCTCCGACCACCACCGGAACAATCACACACATTCGCACACCACTGGAGGCAAAGAGGGTAAAGTGTCTTTCCCAAGGACACAACGGCAAATGACTCGGTGGGAGCGGGTATCGAACCGCCGATCTTGAATCATTGGACGACCCGTGATACCACTGAGCCACGGCCGCCCCAAAAAGGCATTCATTTCACGTTCGACTTCCAAATTTTGACTTCCAAGACAAAAAAATTCCAAATTTTTTGGTCGAATTCCGATTTGTTCGATGCCCAAAGTGTTCGAAAACCAAGGTTTGCTTATAACTGTACTCTGTCTTGATCCGGCTAAGTGTCTTAGTGTATGTATGTGTGTGTAGTGATTTATCATTAAAAAAGCCAGTCAATCCACACTCACAGAAAAACACATCCAATCAGACGCATCACAAACCCATTAACCTACACACCAATGCTAAACAGATAAGGGTCTCTTTCATCCACATAGCTGTGGATGGAGAGACAGTTAGCAACTCGATTGCTCCCAGCAGTAACAGACTGGTGGAGTTACCACTGAGCCAAAAAGAACGACACAGAAATAGCAACAGTCAGCAGGAGAGGAGTTATTTGAAGGTGTGAATAGAGAAGGGGGGAAAGTGTTTTCGCCAACTTGGCAGAGACAAGTTTTTGTACGAGGTGAAAGAGAAGTGCAGGTGACACACAAAAAGACTGATGAATATTGAAAGACAGGCAACATGGACAGGGACAGATAAACAGATGGTCCACGTGAGCTACTGGCAACACACTGATATCCACAATTAGCCAGCAATCCAGTCAATCAGCTGTTTCTACAAACAGATATAGTCAGGGTGCTGTCCCGACTGTTTCTCCGGTCAGACAAAACGCAAGTGTAGAGGAGGAAGGAAAGAGGGAGATAACAGGAACACATACAGAAAAAGAGCAATAGGTGATGATTGCCTCACAACACATAGTGAGGAGGGTTAAAGAAAAGGATGGGATTGGATGGAAATGGAGAGGAGGATGAAAAGAAGAGGAGGAGGATCAAGATGAACGGAGGCAGAAACACAGTTCTGTTTCCTTCCAGCAATAATGAGACGAGTCATTGTGAGTGGGCCAACCACTCGCTGGGCCCATACTAAAATACCCCAAATATGAAAAATACATCACTCATACACCCACACATTTCAAACAATCAGATATTCAAAATGCTAATTTAGAAACACTCTTCACAAATTGTCAAGACAGAATTATCGGTAATGGACACACACATATAAACACACCCAGGCACAGTAGAACAGGTTACTTATTTATTTCCATTGTAGCAGTGGCATCATGGCCTGTGGGATATCCGAACTATAATCTGTGTGTGTGTGTGTGTGTGTGTGTGTGTGTGTGTGTGTGTGTGTGTGTGTGTGTGTGTGTGTGTGTGTGTGTGTGTGTGTGTGTGTGTGTGTGTGTTTCTGTTCTTCTACCTGGTGTCCATGCAGGGTGTACAGGAGTTTGCCCTCCACAAGGTCTAGTATCTTCATAGTGGAATCGCTGGATGCCGTGATGAGGAAATTACCAGCCGGATGGAATGACAAGCTGTTCACAACACCACCGTGGACTGGAAAGTAGACACACACACACGCACGCACGTACGCACGCACGCACGCACGCACGCACGAACACACACACACACACACGACTTTATGACAGTCAAGACAATTATTAAACAACTCATCCGATCATAATCAGGAAGGCAATACCCATAATGCAACAAAAAGTCAAGATATTATATTCGAGTGATGCTTCTGCTTCGTGTTAAGACAGAACCAAAAGTCCTGTTAATTTCTGTGTCTCTGTAAAACGGATGAAAGAAATCGGTTCAGTTATGGAGGAACACTTATGAGGCTTTTAGAGTCCAGTTGGTGACACTTATGAACACTTGTTAACATGGCTGCCTTGTGACAACTAATGTACACTAGTGCAGTACATCACAGTGCCTCAGATGTTGTAGCTGGACTGGTTAGACTTGATCTCCCCCATCAGCAAAGTACAGAACCCAGACCACAGTATCTAATCAAAGCTTCCCCCGGAAATTAAATTATTCTCTCATGCATCTGCCGTTTTCTTGACTTGGGGCAAAGAGCAGCAAACAAAAGTGACACAGGCCCTCTGCTGGCTGCAAAATGCTATGACATGATGATACACAGACAACTGTACCTGCAAAAAACCTGATCCAAATACGCAGACAGCACTGATTCAAAAAACAATACAATACTGATTTACAATATATGATGAAAACTGAGGTTCAGAAGGAGAGGAGATAAGTATATTTAACACACCAATAAATTCAAAATCAATACAAGACATCTAGAGAAGTACTGATTACAACAAGCGCCGTAATCATGTGCCGCATGGTAGCCCAGTGGGTAAGCAAGGCGGTTCCTGGATCGAGTCCCGCTCTGTGCAGAGTTTGCATGTTCTCCCCGTGTCTGCGTGGGTTCTCTCTGGGTCCTCCCACCTCCAAAAACATGCACTCCAGGTAAATTGGCCAGTCCCAAATTGTCCGTAGGTGTGAATGTGTGCATGTATGTTTGTCTGTTCTTCATGTGGCTCTGTGGTGACGTGGCATCGTGCCTGGAATGTCCCTTGCTTCACTGCCAAAGTCCACTGGTATAGGCTCCAGCAACCCCGCAACAGCGAAAGCGGGTACTAAGATGAACTAATGAACAAATGAAAGACTAATCACGCAACAGTTTGTGTTATGTGAAGAGACTAACTCCCGCAAGAGGTAGAGGTTGATTATAGTCACAGAGACTGATGAGATATATGAAACATGGCATAGCTACACATAATCTGTCAAATCGTTGGAGGTAGTAGGTAGTGTTCTGTCCAGACTGAAGGCACGTCCTGTCTAGGCCTGTGTGAACTGGAGGCCGGTCGGCGCAAGAGGAGCTTCCGCAAATGCTTGTCAGCAGAGGGCCCCAGCTCCGGAGTCCGGACCTCATATATACCGGATACCCAAGCCATGGGGACAGTGGAGCTGGAACTCGGCATTATAATAAGATATTTTGAAAAATACAGCGTTGAAATCTAACGCCATTAAATGACAATCCATAGAGAAGAGTGAGACGACTGTATATTCTGACATGTTTTTGATAAAATTTTATACGTATTCCAAATTGCGTTTGTGTTTTGTCTGTAAATAAATATACCTATCATATCGCCAAATGATACCATAAATAAACACACTGTGGAAAGGAGAAGAAACAGCAAGGAAGGAGAGGAAAAGCCTTTATTGTCACGATCCATCTCTTCAGACAGATGTGACATTATTAGATCTCAGAGCTCCAATCCATTTAAGATAGCGTATTAGAACAACCAGGCTGGCAAGCAGGCTGACAAAAGACCTCAACATTTCATTAATTGAATATGTAAGAAATCAAGAGTCTTGATTGCCACTTTAGTGGCAAGCTTTTAAGCTTAAATACATCCTGCTTCAAAGTGGTGGATTTTGTTTTATTTATAAGTGTTTTGAACATAGATGTGTTAGTTCACTGTAGAATTTCTAGTAGAATAACAGCTCTAAAGTAGAGTGGTGGAAATGAGTTTTCCAGTGGATAACACAGGATCTTCATCGTCATTATCAGAATCATCTGATCATAAATACCTTGGTGGTATAGCAACCGCATGAGAGCAACTTAACAATGAGGGACACTGGTGCAGCTAGGTTGCATGTGCATTTGGGTATTCACATGCTACTAAAAAGTTCCACTGAAAAGTAACTTTCAGATACAGCTAAAGGAAAAAATTGTACATACAAAAATACAACATGCCTTGCAAGAGGGAAATGCAAGCCTTGTGTGCCATGTCAAGGGAAAACAATGGTTTTATTGCTGAGGCATTTCTCATGATACATCTCTCATTATGAACTAAATCTGATACGTCTCCAAAACAAACTGAATATTGGTAATATTATGTGAAGTGTACTTTGGCAGAAACTGAAAAAAGATCCTCAAACTACTTAATTGTAAGCTGAATTCTTCTTTTGCGTGGCATTTAAAGTGTCCTCACCTTGGTAATGCTGCAGCATCTTATGGGATCGGATGTCCCACACCTTCACAGAGCCGTCAGTACTGGCAGCAGCGATGCAAGTTCCACTGGGATGAAAGTCCACAAGGTTTGCATAACTTTGTAAAATGACAAATCAAATTTAACAGAATTAGTTCACTGGTTGTGGTTTTACAGTACTTCCAAATAATTATTTCAGGCAATTCAAATTACACAAAGCCATTGTCCTAAAATATGACTGAGAAACACTCACCAGACAAGTAACTGAAATAGAATAGTTTTTTGTAACAAAGGTTGTAATGACCTAGTGTTCTGTTACTGAGATTGGGATGGGACACAAGTTCTCTCACTTAATTCCTTCTACTTGTTCTGAAGTTGTAGCTAAATATTGGCATAATTTAAGCATTTTCAATAATACTAATAATAACACTAATAATACCTACAGTAAAAAAAAGCATAGTGCGCCATGTTTTTATCCTCCACATCATATTAGATCATTTATCTTATTTTCTTCTTAATAGAATTTTGGTCTTAAATACTCACCCAGCATGTTCATAAAAAGTATGAATACACTCTCTGCTGTTCTTGTCCCACAGCTTTATAGTTTTATCATCACTGCACGATAGAATCAAACAATCGTCTGGAGAAAACCTGCAACAGATTTATTTAAAAACATCAAGAAGTGACAGACTCAAAGTCTTTTTAATCATTTTTCCTATCATATATATTCATTAAAGATGTCAAACAATACAGACGTTAGGTATGTAAAATCAATGACAAATTAAAAATATCTCAAATATCTACAGTACCCAAAGACATTTAATCAAAAAACTGTCATAATTTTGTAGGAATGTGTGCAGCATACTTGGCGCAGCGGACCCAGTTGATATGTTGGTTGAGAGAGAAGAGAAACTTCTGCCTGTGGACGGTCCACACTTTGATGGTCTTGTCGTCAGAGGCTGTGACTAGAGTCTGTCCATCACGAGAAAAGTTAACGCAACGGACTGATGCGGTGTGAGCCCGGAAAGCTGTTGACTCAGCCTTCCTGCACAAACATAAACAAAAAGACTGTGCTTAAACTCCTGTGGATGATTGAAAATATAAATCTTCTTCTGTGCTGGCAGAAGCAGGAGACTATTTGGAGCTATGTAACTACTTTTCTTGTGTGCGTGAGTCAACTGTCATTGTCCCTCATGTTTGCTTACAATGAAATACAAAAAGCAATTCCAAAAGTGATAGATGGGTCAACATAAGAAAGGTATATTACTTCAAAACTTACATACTAGGCACCCAAAGACGTACAGTCTTGTCTCTAGACGCAGAGGCCACCAGGTGGCCACTTGTTGAAAACTGAACTGAAAAAACTGCATCTTTATGGCCTTCAAAACGATACGCTCGCATCTGAGGTTTCATGTTCCAGATCATCACACAGGAGTCCATAGAGCCCGTAGCTGAATGACACGCAAGACAAGGAAGCTGAACATCACTTATGACCACAGAAATCATACCAAAAGGGCAAATGGGTACACAACAGTAAATAATCTAAAAAGCATAACAGGGACTGAGTTTAAATAGTAGTTACCAATTTGCTTCATGTTGCAGCTGATGTCCACGCTAGTCACATTGTCTTTGTGACCTCTGAAATGTCTCTCAAGAGCTGGATCAGACTGCATGAAGAATGAGACAGATGGAAGCAGCCATATTTAAGACATGACAAGTTTTAAATTTTACACATTTCTCAAAAACCATATATGGACATGACTAAATAGACAATAATTGAAGTTTAAAATAATAATTTTAAAAAACTTGGTTGTCTCCGCAATACATGGGGTAAAAAATTATAGCTTTACCAAACTTTGTATTTAAATTAACTTACGGCATGTCAAAACTTCTGCTTTAAATTTATAAGTAGGGAATTACTCAAAATATCATCCCTAAACCAAGGGTATTAGTTTGTGACCTTAATGCTCTTGAAAATTGTTCCACAAACATCCTGTACTAATTCAGAATAAACAATCCCATATCAAAATAACACAACACATATCATTCCCCTCCAAAGGCATATCTTAATTTCACAGAATAGGATTCTGATCTAGAGCTGGATCCAACTGCACATGGGGTGGAACAGGCGGAGATTTATTTTAATGAAGGTTTAATGAAGGTTTTATTGTAATGAAGGTTTAATTTGACAACGTTGAAGAAACCAACTCTCGCGAGAGGAAGAGTTTGATTACAGCCTCGGAGAGGAGCTGTTTGCCCGTGCTCAGATTCAGGTACTGTACGTTTACACCAAACACCCAACAAATTAACATTAAGTTTCCGTTTCCATTATTAAATAGTTTTTTTTTTTTTGTAGTTTATGTTGTACAACCTCACATTATGGTAGGAAAGGTTTGAGGCTCTCATATTACAGACTGTAGTAACAATTGAAATAAGAACAGGAAGTGCTTCCTGTCAGGCAGAGTTCAGGGTGCAAATGCTGCCGCGCTAGTACCAAGTTACCAAGGAGACGTGAGCTGCGGTGCTCGCCGTAGCTAGCCGTTAAGCTAACCCTTGGACGAACCGGAGATCAAAGAGCTCAAAGGGGACTTCGATTTAGTCTGCTTATTATTGTGTAGGTCTGGTGTAGACAAATGAGACATATACAACATGGCAGAGCTGCACATTATCGGTCAGATCGTTGGAGGTAGTGGTTTCCCACAGAACACCTTGTTTTGCAAATGGGGATTTCATACGGGAGGAGCATGGCGTCTTCTGTCCGGGCTGAAGGAAGGCCAGACGCAAGTGGATAGCCCCCATGTGGGAGACATGGCGTACTGGAACCACCCGATCGATCTACACTACGCGACTAAGGGACTCCAGGGCTGGCCAAAAGTCCACCTTCAGGTGTGGCACCAGGACTCCTTCGGACGCTGTCAGCTGTACGGTTACGGGTACTGTCACGTCCCCTCCAGCCCGGGACACCACCGGGTAACCTGTGTGACCTGGAGGCCGCTCGGCTCCTGGCAAGAGGAGCTGGCGCAAATGCTTGTCGGCGGAGGGCCCCAGCTCCGGAGTCCGGATCTCATATATACCGGGGCGGACAGATACAGACTGCACACACAAGCCATGGGAACAGTGGAGCTGGAACTCGGCGTTATAATGAGATATTTTGACAAATATGGCGTCGAAAGTTAACGCATTAAATGACAATCCATAGAGAAAAGTGAGACGATTGTATATCCTGGCATTCACTCCATCCATTCCAACACCCGCTTCTTCCGCTGTCGCGGTTATTCTGACATGTTTTGATAACATTTTGTACGTATTCCGAATTGCATTTGTGTTTTGTCTGTAAATAAATACACGTATCTTAACACCAAAGTTTTTTTCTCTTTAACGTCTGTCCATAGCAAGACATTACGAGGTCAGCAGGTCAACAAGCAGATTATTAACAACAATAATTTATAATTATTTTAATAATAAATGTTTTCCAGATATTTCCAACCAGAAGGTTCATGCCACACATTCCAAGACCTGTGTGGTGTCTCTGACTTAATAATAATAATAATAATAATAATAATAATAAAGTATTATTATTATTAGTTTTGTGTACTTTTCTGACCTTTACTGATCTGAAGTATACAAGGTGGACAAAATGTTCAGTCCATATTTAAAGTTTAGGTAGCTCATTCATTCTCTTCCATGAACTTATGAAGCAGACTCAGTTGTCAAGCATGTTGAGCGTGACGTAGTGTACAGGTTCAAAACACAACAATCACTATTAAATTGATCAAAAAGTAGACAATAATCTGATTGAAGATGCTGACTAACACATTCACAAACATTGTTGACGATAGGATCTTACTGAAGTTATCAGAATTTGTATTTACATGATGTAAATTAATTAAATATTTTTTTTAAATTTTAAAAATGTACGTCCTCAACTGGCAACTCTGCAGGAAATATTTGGAGTCTGTTTATTAAAATACCCCCCTGATCATTCACAGATGACACAAGTGTACATAAAGGTGTTCACACCTCATTAATATCTTCATGAATTTAACTCGTCCAAAAGTGCTGAAGAGATGCACACGGAAAAAAAATAAAAATACCGTACGGCTATTTACAAAACAAAATACTGCGTCAAAAACACAACAGACATGCACACCATCTTTGACAGACAGACAGACAGACAGACACAGACAGACAGACACAGACAGACAGACACAGACAGACAGACAGATGGACTTGCACACCATCTTTGAATTACTTATGCTGCATAACTGACATTTACAGACAATTTAAATAACGAAAGTTTCCCAAAAAATAAGAAAAACAAAACATCGTCCTTTCTATGTTTGTGTTTAGGAGGACGTTTCCGAAGAGCGATTCTATCTAAAACCTTGTCTCCTACCACACTCGCAGGTTGCTAAAATAGTTACAACAAACTTCAGGAGAAATGGTTGAGTGGCAAAACCAGTCTGATTGTTGACTCACCAGTGCAGAAGTCATTTTTCTGGTGATGTTGATCAACGACCACCGTTAGATCGTTAGCTTCCCGGCTAACGTTATCCTACAAGGAGCTGCTAGCTGCTGACAACAAGGAAATTCAGTTTCCGCGCCGCGATTGGCGCTGAGCCTCTGGGCGGTTTTCTTAAAGGGGACGTTACACATCTTAAAGGGGACGTTACACATCTTAAAGGGGACGTTACACCGAGAATGGATCGGCCAAAACTTCAGTGTCAGAGACAGGATCGCGTTTAAAACCTTGAATTAAACCTCCACAGAACAAGATAGTTAATTATACAAGTTTTATATTTAATTGTAAATTTCCACTTATTTAAGTGAAAATATTCAGTTTAATGTGTAGTGATATTCATTACCAGCAGGTGTCAGCAGTGGAGCATTAAAGGAAATCAGTGGTCTTAAATGTTACTATGAGGAAGTAGAAAAATTGACTTTTTATATCCACCGAATCTTTAATGTACAGCAGTGATTTTATATGAAACATTTTCTACAGGTACTCCAGCAAAGTTTCCCCCTTCACTTAATTTCACATTTGCATGTTGCTTGATTACATACAATGCTTTGACTCACCTGAAATATCGTTCGGGGTGAGTCATGGTTAAGATAAAGAAGTCCTTCCAAGATGGAGAGATGGTAAAAGAGGCATTTGTTCAAGCAGCTGACTCAAACCCTTAATAAATAGTTAATGCATTCAAAGATGCAACATCTCTCCTCAAAAGCTGCGGCGCCATCATCTGACAAACTTCCAGAACCTGGCATCAGAGCTGACAAGGAAAGGGAAGGCCTGAGTGATACATGACAGCACACACTACACAGAGCAGACTGACAATAGTCTTTCTAAGTTTGAAAAACTATGTCAAGACTTTTAATTTCTCAAGCCAGTCGCTACATTCGTGTGCTATCCTTTTCAGGAAGATGCTGAGGTTGATTCACTCACATCAAACTCTCATGCAGGGGAAGAGGACACTTTGACACTACAACCAAGCATTCAGCGGAAGTCCAGAGGTCACAGGCAGTTCTGGAACTCACTCACAGAAGAAAAGTACCCCAACATGAGGAAATGAGCATTATTTGCACTATTTGGCTCCAGCTGATTCCATTCAGTGCAAGTCATCAGAATAATCTCAGGACAAGACAAAAACGGAACATAGTTAATTGTGTTGTGTTGTGCAATATGGGCTTGTGCAAAAATTTCAAGGTACATTAACATACATTAGACATATAAAAAATTCGGAATATATTGATATTTAAATATATGTTTTGCATTTTTGTAGTAGGTAGATCATTTTGACTTTGTCATTTTAGAAGTAGCTCACATACTTAAACAGTGTGAGCACCCCTGATTTACAGTAACAGTAATACATTTAAGTACAGTAATACATTTATAATACTTGTAATACATTACACTAATACATTTATTTCTACTTGTGTATTGCACTGTAATTCAAAATACATTATTTATTTATTAGTTTTCGATTTTGTTTTTACTGAGTTTCTATTTATAGCCTCGTACAGGATAAATTAAATACATCATGGAAAAAATTACACCACTGAATACTGGCTGACAAACCACACAAGCATAATGACAAAGAAGGGGAGTGGATGAAGTCAGCTACAGAGCCCACCTGTGGCACTATATCACACCCACACAAATTGTGGCATTCATACATATCATGAGGTGCAGTTGTTCTAAACTTTCAGATTACCTTTGAAATATTCACAGGTGTAATGTGGTATTTTCTTCAAATCACAGTTTGCTTTTACTTTAAAATGACCTAAAAGTGAAAAGAATTTGGATAGAAAGGCAGCTTTATTTATGATCCTCTCTAGCTACTGTTTTCACCTTCAGATCAACGAACCGCGATTTCAAATCAAAATACTGCCATTATTACCACTTGTGTCACGTTTTTGACTCATAATAGAAAATGATTCACAGCAATATAGTTGTTTGTCAGTAAATAGTGGGAAAAATGTGCCAATACAACATATCTTTCTTTTCTTCTCTGTCCTAAAAACATATTATTAATATTTTCTATCTTAAACTTCATTTTTAATAGAATGTAATATGTGTTTGGAATACAGTTACATTGAAACATCGTACAGTATCATTCACCATAACGTTCTTACATACTGTACAATCTTTGTCCAGTCATGTCAGTTTAAAGGCGGAATTTTCTTAAACTGTCCACCATCTTAAAAGCATGCTATGCAAGTCCACAAACTCGTTTGTACCTTTGGCTTGTTTATTTTTAAAGAAAAAAGATGACTTCTATGTTAAGAATGAGGAAATGTGAAAAGATTACCAGAACTGGGAACTGTAATCTGTCTCATTGTATTTGTGTTTCTCACATGGTTCAAATTAACTTTTTTATAGGGCAATTATTGAAAAACAAATATTTAAAACTGTCTTTAAAATATCTACCATCAGATGTTATGGTAGATATAAGATAACATGTCATGTTCTGACAACAGATGTAGACTTGAGCAGTAGTTAAAAATCACAGTAATTATAATGTAGTTATTCACCTGTTAAAAGGTCAAAGGTTATCTGAAACAAATGAAAATGAACTTTCTAAATAAACATAGCGATATCCTTCTTCAGTCGATAAATGAGTCAGAATCTAATATTTTTTCAACATTGTTTTTTCTAATGTTTCAAGAAAGTAAAAACGTGTGCTCTTCAGTTTATAGACTTATTTCTTCAAAAGCCAATAATGAAATTTGGATTTCTGTCTACCGTGAAAAAGTGTTGGCTCATTCTGTTGTAGGAGTACAAACAATGACATTTTGTTACGCACAAGTGGCAAAAAAAATTAAAATAAATCACGGCACACAATCTTTAAATTGGATTATTTTTATTCCAAAATATTTTAGATATTTATTTGAAATTAATGCTAAATTTTAAATCCTTGCTTAATCCGGTTGAAGAAAGTTGCTTAAAACATCCATAGTGGCTTTGTAGTGTACCTTTTTATGGTCTTTTTATGACTATTTTACAGAATTGGAAACTATATATATTTTTATTGACTGATTAGTTTAGCTGATTTCTGAAGTCTATCACCAAACATTTAATTTAATGTTCAATTATGTTAGACATCAAGTTGGACTGAACAATGTAAAGCTGTGCTATGTGTTACCTTTCTTCGGGTAAAGTAGGCATTAAACCAGTTGGATGACTACATCCTTTATGTTTAAAGTCATAACTAAAGAATGAGGGTTGTTTGACTTTAGTTAGCTACTATATTGTTAGCGCCACGTGAGAGGCTTGTATTGAAAAGGCATTGCCAGTAGGCATTTACTGTTAAAAGGAGAGAACACTATGTGGTTTGGCCTGCATGAAGGAAATAAAGGCTTGGCCCCAGAGCATTTTAACCCTTCATCAGCCTTGTTGGCGTACATACAAATTCTGTACATGGTGTTAATATTTGCTCAAAAACTGTTCATGATCTAATGCCCACTAAACACACTATGTATACATTATATATTGTTGGTCATTCTAGACAGATAAACCACAGAGGTTCCTAACCTTTGTGATGGTAAGACAAATATATCCTCATGTGTCTTTCTGTGCACTTTATCCTGGTGTGGCTTCATGTAGGTGTGGCCAAACTTTGATTTGTTTGTACAGATTCTTATCCATCCATTCCTAAATGCATGCAGTCACTTCCAGGAAACACATTACACAGCTTCACATGCAAGGGCAGGATTCAAACCTTAAATAGAGATACAGTTGGTTGTGACTTAACATTTGTGGACAAAGTCCGATCCATTTTAAAAGAGAGGATTCAAGAGTAGACAACACATGTACTATCCATACATGAGATGTTTATATATTTATCCATTTATGAGATATCCCTGCCCCTCCTTTAATAAGAAAAATAACAAGGACTCATTCCTGACCTACTTGACCTACTTTTAGGGTCGATGTAAATATACAGGCAGGAAAATGGTGGCAGGCCAACATCATGTGTCCATTAAGTCACTACAGAACAAATCAAGATGTACTGATTTACACAAATGTGAAAAGCTTTTAATGGTTTTTACTCACAGTTTTCAGCAGGGCATGTGAAAGCAAGCTCACATACGTACATATCAAGGTAGATTAAGTTTCCAGGATAGCATTAATGAACACACAGGAATTCAAGAGAGTGGATGTGCATGTATTTACATGAAAGTTAGCAGCATGAGATGTTCACAAATAAGGACAAATGGCAAACTTTTTGACAATATGTATCAAAGATGTGAATTATTGATGGTTCCTCACAAAACTATTCAAGTGCCCGTCTGCTTTGAGGGCAAAGAGAATAAGGAATGCTGATAGGTCAATCTTTTGATATTACAACAGCTGGTGTTTGTGTTCCAGATACCTCATGAAGGTTTTAGAGTGAGATGAAAGTTGGTGGAGGGATGATTTTCGTGTCAAGTACAGTAAGTGTTCATAGGAAAACTTTCCCTCTCTATTTTCTCTCTCCAGCGCAATCATCTCCTCCCTGTACCATCTGTTTCACATCAGCTCATCTCTACTACGTCTGAATGACTCTTGTTATTAGTGCCCAATTCCTTCTTATGTTTTTTTTTCTTGTGACAGGTGCCATTAATCTCCTTGTGTATATCTCATTTATTTTTTTGCTTGTGTATTCTGTGTCTTTGGATCTTACCTCTACTTATGTATTTAGATTTGCTTATTTTGGTTTTTGATATGTTTGTGTACCCATTGTTTGTCTTGTTCTCTTTAATGGACTTTGATTGTTTACCTAGGTCTACTTCATGGTTTTGACCCTTTTCTGTGTATAGTTTATGATAATATATCTCTGAACTGCACCGCTAGTGTTTGCCTCTTGTCTAAACATGGGTCCTATTTTTCCCTGTGTTACAACAGTGATAACAAACCCCTCCAAAAGCAAACAGGACTTGTAATAACTCCCTTGTCCCACCTGCACCAAATTTCTGGGCCTGACATCCATGTAGTTGAATTAGACTAGTTGTAGCACGTTTGATTTGTCATACTAGTTAAGTGTATTTACTTAACTAGGGCTTTACTTCACCCAATCAGTTTGAAATTCCGTGAACACAATGTCAAATCTTGGCAAAAAGTTCATCAAAATTTTTCTAAATTTTAAAAGATGTGACCATGGAGTTTCAGTGAGTATATGGAACATTAAATATGAATTTACTAATCCAGTATCTCTGGTTCAATTTGTCAAACTTCACGTGACAAGAAAGAATCCTGCCCTGAAGACATCCGCATATCAGAGAGCAGTTACTGTAATACCTGCAGGTGACAGGAAGCACATTATTTGTGGACATCATCAATTTCTGCTAAGATCAGTTCATAATTGGGACCCAAATACAGACAACACAACTAGGTAAGGCCAGGTAAGTGAGTAGTAAAATGAGTAGTAAAATGAGTAGTAAATGAGTAGTAAATGAGTAATAAAATTTTAAAAGGCAAGCACAGTACAAAACATATATAAGACAAACCCACAAGGAAAAATATGCAACATTGAAAATCCAGGCACAGACAAACGAAAAAAAGTACCAGTGAATAAGAGACATTCCAAAAAAAAATCCAAACAAGGCAGTCAGAGACTGTAACATCCCCCTGAATTCAACATTTTACCCTGACCTACATATTTTTGTGCCTCTGGCTTCCTGAAAATGTTGCTTTTTGTTTTGTGATTATATCTCTTCAGGTTTCAGACATGTGTACCTCAAAAGATATACAGTGCGCTGTCATTCCTCGTGGTTAATGCATTCTAGGAACCACACGTGATTAACGAATTCTGCGATAGAGCAGCAAACAATTCATCTTATTATTTAAAGTAATGAAACCTCCCTATACTGATATTAAACCACCTTCTATCTGTGTTACCTTTTCCCAAACTCTTATCGACTGTTTAAAGCACTTTTGTGTCTCACGGAAGTCCCAGACTCACAGAACGTAGCGCACTTCCGGATGCCGTCAGCCAATAGAATACACGTACGGTATCACGTGACTACCTTCCAAAAATCCATGATGAGTACAAAAGTTGAAATTTGACCTTGACGTAGTTTCCTCAAGGTCAAGGTCATCATCTCATTTTCATCCCATTTGCCGCCCGAGTAATGTGCTTTTTTCATCTTTTTATCTGCAACGGTTGTGAAGATATTTGGTGGACGGACGGACGAACACACAAACACTGACAATAACAATACATCACCGCTTCACGGGATCTCACAAATCCAAACCACATTAAGGTCACATGAAAAACTTACTTAGCACACATGAGCAAACACATGCCAAAACTGTGTAGGAAACAATCTGCCAGTGAGCATGTAGAGTGATGGGAAAATAACAAACACGTGGCGCAGCATGGAGCAGACAATCAGTGTCCAGGAAAAACAGTCACACACTCACAGCGGAGGGAAATCAAGAAGGAAACAAATGATAGGAACACCGCAAAAGGAATGTACACGACAAGACATCAAATTTGGACCAAAATAAACAGGAAAAGCAAATCAAATTATTGAATAATAACCAAGTTCTTAACCAAGTACAATTATTAATTATAATGAGGTCCTCACGTCAATCAATTCAAGGAAGTACAATTGTGTTTAGTGCTAATCTGTGGACACATAAAGTGATAATTTAATCCTTTCCACAAAGTGCGCAACAAAAATTCGGAGCTGCCTTGCCTACAGGCATCAGGAATTAAGGCTACAACTGGTTCAAAGCCACAATCACCGCATGAATGAGAAATGCTGTTGCTATGAAACAGTGAACTTTAGCATGAAAAGCCTTGAAAGCAGAGCAAAGAACACTTGGCGAGCCTGTGGTCCTTGACAATGTACAAAGGCCAATGTAATCCAACCTAAAAGTCATGTACTGGACACACACACACACACACACACACACACACACACACTCACACATACACACACACACACACACACACACACACACGTATACGCATACTATCAAAGTGTCTTATTTAATGAGTCTGTTTATGTACTTTACATTTTAAGAAGTGTATCTGAAAGAAATCTAAATTTCTTCCAAATCAAAAGTGTTCAACCTCTGATAAATTAATTAAAAGTGCTACTATAACCTACAAGTGATGAACAGATAGTAGGTCAACTAATGTGATTTTTTTTTTTGATTTATCAACATACAAACATAAAATTAAATAATTTTGGGGTTTGTATTTTGAATAATAAACTAAGGGAAGATGTTTTTGGATTCTCCTAAGTTTTTTTTTCTTCTAATTTTTTCCCTACATTTGTTTTAGAAGTAGGATTCATTTCTTTCCATTATTTTTACTAAGAAATGAAAAGGCCATTTTGACTTGATAAAATGTTGCACTTTGTTTTTTTTCAGTTTTATCTCAAAGACAAAAAATATTTATTTATCTTGACTTCTGCTGCAAGCGCTGGAGACAGCTTTCAGAATGAACCACCAATTTCAGCTGTCACAAACGGCTGCAGACATGATGGCAGCCATCACTTAAAACTAGGTGTGTGCACGGCTGCTGAATGCCTCTTGATCCTACAGAAATACAGGTTGAAGACTATTGTGCACTCCAAAAGGCTCTTTTATTTCTAATCTACAGTAAACCAAAAAAGAGACTTCATGTGTAAGAAGACTCGCCATAAATAAAAGTCCTTGTGATTAGACTCCTATTCTTGTAGGGACTCACTACTCATGGGTATTTCTAAATAAACTAAGCAAGACAAAACAAGGCTTACAGAGAATAAAAATTGACACCTGACAAACTCTGCTTAGTTATTTTCTGTAAGGTTTTTTGTCTTTAAAAAAGAAGACATTAACCACAAAAGGCATCTTACATACCAGGCATACAGGTGTTAAATATTTGCCTCAGCATGAATGTTGTCCTTAATAGAGGTTATGAAGTATACTGCCCATACTGCTGTAAAATAATTAATCATAAATGAAGTTGACGAGGACTTTATGTCAGATTATGTCCCACCCCTCCTTACCTGGATTGTTTTTGGTTACCTTAACTCACACAGGCACACAGGTGATTATGATTTATTACTCACCTCTACACATTTCAAAGATATAGATGTGTGATGATACAGGAGAGTCTTTCCACTAAGACAACAGTGGTTACCAAGTAACCTAATCCCCTCTGGGAATTAATTGTTGCTACTGTCCAGGCCTGCTGCTCGGTGTCAAGAACATGTGTCTCCTGTGATCTTTTTCACCATAAAAGAAGTAGTTATACCATCATCAGTGCAATACTTAGTGGTGAGTGTACTTAGGGGTTAATGCTATAATGTACAGTATTGTATATACGTATGTAGAAGATGTCAACGATATTAAACTCTAAATCACTGACATCCATAAAACTGATCAAGTGAATCTTGTGTTCTTACATGTGACTTAATTGAATATTTGTTTGTGGTTTGTTCAAATATTATATGTGGTTTGTACTCTAAATAGGTGTCAAATCATTTATAATAGGCCCAAAAGTACTTTTATACTTCCAATACATTTCCTAAGCTTCATTATTCATTAAAAAAAGGGGATTAATCCAGGATTAATAAAGTATCTATATGTCTGTCTGTCTGTCTGTCTGTCTGTCTGTCTATCAACTACTACTAGTCATATCAATATGACTACCATTTTACCATCAGTCAAGTTAAACTTAAGACAAATCCTTGACAATCACAAAGCCTTGACGTGTTTTCATTTTAAGCCAGTTGACACATTCCAGTCACATTCCAGGAGGCCCCAAGGACCTGCTGTTATCTGGACCCTGATGACTAAGGTACTAAGGAAGATAATGAGGTCAATGTCAAAACCAAACCAAAGCATTAAACTGAATAAAATGGCCATTCCTATTTAACTAACATTGAACATTACTTCATATTACATTGAGACAGAAGCCAAAGATACTTTATCAGTACCAGAATTCTAAGGCTATCTTTGAGTCATTGTAAGCAGATTGCTTCTCAGTGTTAAGCTCAGCATCATATGTTGATGTTGTGACTGTCTGCCTCCCTGAACATCTACATCCAGCACATTTTTAATAAAACAATAAAATGGTATATTAACTATGTGGAGCAAACTTGACTGACCCCACTAAAATAGACCCTCATTGTGTCCTGATTCTCTGAAAACCCGTACAACACAGATGGATGAAATGATTGCTTTGCATTTCAAGGAAAATTAATCTTTGACGATGACACTGCAATTCTAATAACGGAGGTATTGTTTTCAAAATACAGCTGCAACAAGAGTAAACCCTGAAATGACTAAGGAATGTTAAAAACTTTGACATGCAATGCTGTTTCATTAGTTTCAGCAGACAACCTCACAGACACACCATGACTGTTACAAAGAGATTTTTGTAAAGTACAGAACACAAACATTATTTTCATTTGTGTCTGAAAAGACCGTACTTTAACTGTCAGCTGTCTACTTCACTTCTTTTACTTTGACTTTTCGTAATACCATTTTATCTTTTTGTTTAATTTCTTTTGGATATTTTTTCAGCTCTCACCTGTAATACAATTTGTCTTTGAATATAACATTCTTTAAAATGTTAATGAATGCTTGTTTTACCTAATGCCAATGTACAAACATAAGCAGTTTAATATTCAACTTATTGTTGTGTGTGTGTGTGTGTGTGTGTGTGTGTGTGTGTGTGTGTGTGTGTGTGTGTGTGTGTGTGTGTGTGTGTGTGTGTGTGTGTGTGTGTGTGTGTGTGTGTGTGTGTGTGTGTGTGTGTGTGTGTGTATATAATTGTCCCTCTCACCCTTGTGGGGTGGTATCTGTGTGTCATCCTCAAGCTCGGGTCCTCTACCAGAGGCCTGGGAGTCTGAGGGTTCTGCGCAGTATCTTAGCTGTTCCTAGGACTGCGCTCTTCCGGACTGAGGCGTCAGATGTTGTTCCAGGAATCTGCTGGAGCCACTCTTCCAGTTTTGGGGTCACTGCCCCAAGTGCTCCTACTACCACGGGGACCACATTAACCTTGACCTTCCACATCTGTTCTAGCTGTTCTTTCAACCCTTGATATTTCTCAATCTTTTCATGTTCCTTCTTCCTAATGTTGGCGTCAGATTCCAGCTGACACCAACATCAGGAAGAAGGAACATGAAAAGATTGAGACTCTTCATGTTTTACAGACTGACTATCACAAATCATCTGTTATGATCAATTATTATTTTGATTTCATTCACTTGTCTCTTTTGAATGAAAATAGCAGGAGCTCCAAAGTTGTCAAGATTGTCAATATCAGTGAACCATGTTAAGGACTACTCACGCTATGAGTAGGCCTTGACACAATAATTAATTTGTACTCGAAGCCTTTTGTGCACAGTACTGTTTCGTTGTTGCAACCCCTGAAGGGAAAAGCTGAAAGGAGAAGAAGACTGTTGTGCAATGATTTCATTTCAACCTGTGAAAGTTGGAAGCCAAAAAAAAAGCCTCAAAGATTTTCTGTCCTTCATCAAAGAACAAACCAGATGTTGTGTGAGATATCTTAATAGTTAATGGTTAATGGTCTGCTTTGTGTAACCGCCATTGCAACACAGTTGTGTAACTTTTTTTTGGACAAGATTCAATGTGGCTGATAGCCATTCATTTCAAATTGCATTTATAAATTCTTCTCTATCTGAGTTTTCAGAAACTTCATTTATAATTAGAAAAATTCAACACAAGTAAAAGTTTAAATGTGTACAATATAAAATTCAGTTTGAGCTTTGATGTGTACATGTTATCAACAGCCCAATATTAAAGTAACTAAAAATTGAAGGTATCTCTATTCACGTGACACTGTTGCAACATTGGGGACTGTCTGCACGGAAAAACATTAAAAACTATGACAGCAGGAAAATCACCGACGACCTTTAAGAGGAACAATGACTAAGTGCCATTATCAATAAAAGGGAAAGCACAGTACCATTCAACACAAAATCACCTCCTATAAGTGGAATGTTGCAGACATTTAAACACCTGAGTTTCCTGTTGTGTCCAAATGTGTGCTGTGAAATCAGCTATTTTCGGAGAAGCCCTGCCTCTCATGAGGCAACAGAGGTTTAACCAACTGAGTTCTTGAGAAACAGCTGAAACTGAAGAAGGTAGCTTATGAAGAAGTTCCACTTGTGAAACCTGAATGCGACAGACCTGACAATCACCAGCATTGATGCCTTTGTTGAAAAAATAAGTAATGTTTAATAAACAATAATATTCATAAGTCATAATATTGTAGGCTCAAAGGCTACAAAACAGCTTATCACATAATTAATCTGGTGACTGTTAAAGATTATGATTAGAGCCGTGAATTTTTATATTTAATACTATGGCTCAAATTACATACTGTAAATATGAATTTTGTTTTTAGAAATTAAGTGACGTGTTTTCCAGGCAACACCGTAGTGCAATGTGTAGCGCTGGTGTCTCACAGCAAAAAGATCTTTTCTGTGAGGAGTTTCTGTTCTCCCATTTTGTTATACTGCAAATTAAAATCTAGTCTAAAATCTGCAGAATTAAGTCCTCTCTGGATCTTTTTTCAAAGATATCTCCATAGGAAAAATATCAAAGGAACCCATTCCACTTAACTAGTTAAACATTAATAAATCAACATCTAACTGCATTTTAATAGATGTGTTAGGACACAACCCGTGATTTGTAATATTCCAAGATTTTAGCAGTACTAATCTTTATCTGTGTGCTACATCTCTCAAAAAGAGGCAAGTGAATCCAAACAATTGCAGTAGGTCACCTGGTCTGCAGTGGTACACAGATACAAGTCTTTGCCTGATCCAAACTAGTTTTGTGACCTATTTTCACAGACATACAATGCATGGTAAATTCTGGCCATGTGAAAATACATAAAAACACATAAATCTATATCTAAAATTCAGTGAAACACTGTATGGTATTGGTTGTGTGTTTTCCCTGAATCATGTTCCCTTGTAGAATCAATGGGTTCTTAATGAGAATCAAGAAACAAAAGCAAGACAAAGACAGTTTCCTTCTTGTTCATTTTATTATGAGCTTATAGAGCATCTGCACATAGAATATTTTCAATAACATAAGAGGACTAATTAAAAGAGAATTAGTGTATTCTCAGAGAGGAATGAATATATAGCATTTATGTGCCATCTCTAGTCAGCAGCACGGTTTAGTGTTACGCGAGAGCTGAGATAGGATGGCTCAGGCCATCGAAGTAAGACTTCTCTCTCTCACTCATAAGCTCAAAGTGCAGCGGCTGCTGGCAGAAGGTACACTCTGCTGAGGCGTGGGGCTTCAGCTCCAGGCCCACCTCCTTCCATGTGGCCAAAAGCCTCTCTGTAGAGAAAAAAGTAAAACAGTGAACATAAAATAAAATTTTAGTGTCCAAAATATACAAGAGGTAGAGCTTTACCTCAAAATCATGTAATTTTAAACAGATTTTCTATGATAGCATCAACAAGAGCTTACCAACAAAGTATTTCATCATCTCAGGAGTGTGGTGAGGCGTTGGAGCGATACGCAGAAGCTCGTCTCCCCTGGCAACTGTAGGATAGTTGATGGCCTGCACATAGATGTTGTGACGACTCATCATGATGTCACACACCTCCGTGTTTTTCTCAGCATTTGATACCTGGGAAAAAACAGAGGCATGGGACACTATTAGAAATGGAGAAATACGACTTAGTACTTCAAAATATATTGTTAGCTGTAATGTGGTCTATTTCATGTCATTGGTCAGTAAATTAAAGAACTTACCCGGACTGGTATGATGTGGCTGGGACAGTGGACCACAGGCAGTCCAGAATCCATCAGCATTTGTCTGAGCAGCTTAACATTGCGCTGGTGTTTACGTCTTAGTGTACTGCCTTCTTCGCTTTTGAGAATCTGGATTGACTGCCTCGCTCCAGCCAACAGCATCGGAGGCAGAGAGGTGGTGAAAATGAAACCAGCAGCGTAAGAGCGCACTGTGTCCACCAGGGCAGCAGTACTTGCGATGTAGCCCCCTACACAGCCAAAGGCCTTTCCTGGAACGAGACAGGTCACGTAGGTAAATAGGGTTTGAAAAAGGCCATTTGTATAAAAACAGTCATCACTTTATGCTCGGGGGTCTATGCAAAATAATTTGACTGTAATTTCACAAACCAGGACAATTATGACAAAGAAGCTACAGGGCTCACAGTCAGTAATAACTACAGCCTCAGCTTGACAGCAAGACCCAGATAATGGGCTTAATTCAATAGGAGCACAAGAGCCTGTCATCTCCTAGCAACAGCAGAGCTGCTCCTGTTTTTTTAAACCATCTGGCACATTGCATGTGGTTAAAAATCCAGCGTTTAAAAAATACAGCAAGATCAAAATTACCAGATAAGGCTCAAATGGTATTTTTGGTAAAATAGTCACAAATTGGTCCAGTAGTGTCATACCTTTAACGTCAAATTGCTAAACAGAATACTTTAATTTAGCAGACATTATATACAAACCTAGTGTCCCTGATATGATATCCATCTTGTGCATTATGCCATCCCTGTCTCCAATGCCACCTCCTTTGCCACCATACAGGCCCACGGCGTGAACCTCATCTACAAAAGTGATGGCACCAAATTCATGTGCTGTATCACACATCTCCTCCAGTGGACACACTGCACCTGTGTTAAAGAAAAAGACGTAGTCAACAATTATCCTGATGCAAAGTAATTCTTGGTCTGCAATCACATCTAAATAATGAATATCTAATTTTTTGCATTCTTGTCAGCTCAATGATGCTTAACACTCCCACTGACAATTAATAACCAACCAGCTTTATAAAGGGTTTTAAAAAGATAAAGAGGATTATCCCAAACTAACCATCCATGGAATGGACGGTTTCAAAAGCCACAATCTTTGGTTTAGTTGGATCTCCCTTCTGTAGAAGTTCTCTAAGGTGGGCCACATCGTTGTGGCGGAAAATGAATTTCTTGGCACCACTATTCCTGATACCCTGGATCATTGACGCATGGTTTCCTGCATCGGAGTAGATCTCACAACCTGAAATATGGTTCAGAGAAGTGTCAAAAAGTGAGAACAAATGCTTTATATATAATTTATACTTGGCATCAAACCAAAATCAAGTTATAGTTAACTTTTTTTTTTACCAGGAAGCATCTTGGCGAGGGTGAAGAGGGTTGAGTCATTTGCAACAAAGCAAGAGGTAAAAAGCAGTGCAGCATCCTTGTTGTGAAGGTCAGCCAGCTCTTGTTCCAGTTCCACGTGGAATTTACTGGTACCAGAGATGTTCCTGGTGCCACCGGCCCCAGAGCCATGCCTTCGTAAAGTATCCCTAAACACAGAGTTATGAAAAATTACAAAAAAAAAAAAATCACTTCAAAAAAATATATAAAAATTGTGTGAAATCTGAAGGATGATTAAAACTTTAACAGATAAGGTTTTTTGAGGCACTGAGGATAAGGGAACTGGGCAAGCTCAAACAAGTGCTGAAAAGAAAAGGAGAAACACCCTACTTCAGTGGCCTCAAGAGGCTTAGGTGTACACTATGGCCAGCTAACATTTTACACACAAAGGAGTAGATCAGTCATGGGTGTCAGGTTTTATCTACTATTATGTTCTCTTATTTCTCCTTGAACCAATGTCAATACAACAATGATAAAGATATTCTATAACATAAAAGTACATTTCAACCTACACTCCTTTCACAAAATCAATTCTTTTGTAACTCACATAATAGATTTCATGACACGCGGGTGTCGACTCATGCCCAGGTAGTCATTGCTGCACCAAACGGACACCTCCCTCTTGTCCTCCAAGGAGCCAGTGAAGTCGTCGGCCATCGGGAAGTCAGTGGCCAAACGATTCACAGTCTTAAACACTCGGTAAGTGTGATCACTCTTCTTCTCTACTATCTTCTTCTCAAGAAAATCATCATAATTGAAGTTGGACACTGTAAGAGAAGAAGAGGAAGACGATACGTGCTTCATGTTTATTGCATTCAAATAACAATACCTAACCCTGAAAAAATCTCGCCCCCTGCTTAGACAAATGTACTAGGCACCAAATGATCAAATTAACAATTTGAAAACCCTAAACAAGTTCTGTCAATATTTTTCCAAGATGAGTCGTTAAAGAAAACAACTAAAACTTACTGCTGCTTGGCAAGTTGTCCTGCAGCAGGTGGGAAACCCTTTTAGGACGCTGCTTAAGCAGAGCAGTCATCAGATTGGTTCGGTCATCTCCACTTCCCTTAATGGTACTGGCCAACTGGTCAGCAGACAGTTCTAAAAACATCAAGAGGGGATTAAAAATGTCAATAGTATAATACAATGATGGGTGAATAGAATTCAGTTGTCATCAATTTCTAAGCAGCCCTTACCTTTCTGGACAGTGCGGACTTCCTGAACATCCTCTTGGAACTCCATGCTGACATGGCGGACCACATTGCTGTTCTTCTGACCCATCTCAGCAGCAAGGAAGGGGCATTTTGAGGCCACTGCCTGGCCTGGGGGTGGCAGAGGGTGACCAGAAGGCAGCTTTGGCTCCCCTTCAACTTTGGGGCCTACAAGTGGATAAAACATGTTATATAATTGAAATTCACAACACACCTGTAATCAACTTCATGGACACATAACTCAGTTAATACATTAGCTGGGATGATACATTTAATAATAATAATAATAATGATCAAATGTATAAAGATTAAAAACTGGACAACTTGGTGACTCTCACCTTCACTGGCAGATAAAGCATCCACATTCTTCTGGTAGGATGAGGAAGAAGAGGAAGAGCAGAGAGCCCGTGCTATTGGTGGAGCCATAGGCTTAGAGGCCAACTCCATCATGATGGGGCACCGCTGGGCGAACACCACCAGAGACTTCTTGGTCTGCTGGAGGAAGGTCTGGGGCAGACGAGCCAGGAACGGACAGCCACGCAGTAACGCGTCCATAATCAACAGTGGTGATGACTGACTGAAAGTCTGTAGGAGACAGGGGAAATAATTCTTTTAGCTGAAAAAGCAAAGTAAACACAAAATGCTGATCACTTACTGACTGCAAATACATGCATTAAACATTTTGAGATGATTTAAATGCCAGAACTCAAAACTTCCTTCTCGTGTATAAACACTTCCTTCTTCCTGATGAACCTTCCTTTATGAACATTCCCCAGCGTTCCGTAACCAATAACCACAACGCAAAGCAGGAAAAAAAATCCTAAAAGGGAAGACAACTCAGACCATTTTTTTGTGTTTTATCACTGATTGAAGAGGCCGATAAATGGAACCAGAAACCTACCAGGAAGTAGACCTCCATGTAAGATTCGTGTTTTCGTTATTCGGTTTTCAGGGTCTACAGCTGACCTTCTGCTTACGTTGTTTTTAATCTTGATATCTTGCTGTTGTGAACATTTCAAAGTAAATCCAATGTAATATACTGAAAAACTCTTGCGTAAATTCGGGCACCATTACCTCTCACCCGGTTACCAGAAGAACGCTTTCCCCAGCCAGCAATCATTTCAATCATGAAGTTCGGTAAAAGAGGACTAAAGGAAAGGGTACGCACACTCTGACGTAACTAATTCAATAAAATCGTTTGATTAATGACCCTTTGTAACTTCACGTTTAGGTAAATTTGTTCTCATTCTGTTCTTTTTTTTTAATATTTATTTTATTTCCGTGAGCTTTGAGGATCACACGAGTGAAACAGACGTCAGGACGTCGTAAGGTTTTGTAACCTACTTTCAAGTTCCGGGTTCTTTCACCGCTCTGTATATTTCTGCCGACAAGATCAGGATAATTTTATTTACACGGGGAGCCAGACACTGTTCTTATGCGTCCATCCAACAAGATTGGTGATGTTAGACCCAGTCGTTAAAGCTGAGTTCCTTAAGCCACATGAAGAGATGGTCACGTTCAGCGATGACTGGTTAACATTTACTGGTAATTAAACATGACCTGAGTCACGATTCACGTTTCTCAACAGGTTTCAAACAAGAAGAATTCATCACAAGGTTACAGGAAAGAACCCCAAGCCAAGGACTCTGATATTTTACATCAGAACCACCACTTTTAGTCGTGGCGGGTCAGGTATTAACATTAGCTGGGCTACATTAGCTAAGTGAGGACCGAGAGATGAAGATGAAAATGAAGAAATGAAGATGTTACCTCTTAAAAACTGAAAACTTGAAGGCGCAACCTTTTTCTCAGACGCGTAGTGGGGAAGATAGTAACTCCCGGTGATACCTTGAAATTTATGTCTGTGATGTCACGGAGGCACACTATCGTTATCCTTCACTGAGGACGAACGAGAAGGACGCGGATGGCCCACTGCTTATATGAGCCCAACTATGGCCGACACCCTCCGGGAAATCTCGCGAGATCTTACGTGTTTTCTTACGCGTCATCGTTCGGCATCTTATCAAACAGTGAATGTTTTGAAATGTGTTGAATAAATCATTTTTCGTCATAAATCTTTTTTTTTTTTTTACACTTGAGTCAATAATCCACCAATTCTAATCCAATCATGTTATTTTCCCTGTAGATACTTGAATTTGTAAATACAGGTGTAGTTAATGATTTAACCTTGTATTGCACACATTGTATATGTGTGGCCATTTTATATGTCCTTGGGTTTATTAGGGCTTTTTACTCTTGCGTTTGGTATGTAGTATTGGCCTCTAAATAGATACACCTATTGAAGAACATGGCATGAATTCCGACTCAAAATCAAGACCTGTCAAGGAGTAAAGATAACCTGTGAATGTGTGACCCTGAACTCAATGTGTTTATTTTGTACAGTATTGTTTTGTTTTTTATATGTTTGGGTCAATAAAATGTTCCTGTCAATACCTGTTAATCAAGTGCCCAACCAATCGCGGCACATCTGCCAGAAGGAATCACGTGAACAATTTGGCGTAAGGCATCGGGCAGCGAGGCTTTTTGTTGCGGTTACGCCTTTCGTCCACACAGCAACGCAGATATCCGGGACACTGGCCAAAGTGACGTTTTTTGAAAACACCGGGTCTGCGTTGTCGTGTGGACGCTGTAACCAAAGCTTTTTCTATCCGGGGGGTTTATGTGACCCATGTCTACATGTACACACAGAATGGACGTATAACAGCTCCACGTCAAAGACGCGTTGATAAACATGCTTGACAGTTGGATATTTGTTCGTCTGTGTCTTTCTTTGTGAGTCATTTTATTCATTCATTCATTCACGTTCATCGCCAACGCCAGTTCTGGGTCAGTGCTGTCTGTAATAGAGGTCGTCCTCCAACAGGAATGGCATGAATTTCCACACGTCTGGGTCCCGTTCTCTGAGTTGTTGTGCTTATAAACGTGTTGAGAAGGATGTACTTCCTGAGGAGGCTGGCCTCCTTCAACATCTGTCCTGAGCTTCTTCTCATGTTATCAGTCCGTCGTTTCCAGTGTGCTGTCATACGCCAACTGTGTTGGGGTGGCAGGGACAGGAAAAGAGACATGGACCGTCTTAACAAACTCACCCGCAGAGCAGGCTCAGTGGTCGGGCTGAGCCTGGACTCTGTGGAGACACTTCTGGAGAGCAGGACCATGTCCAAAGTCAGGGCCATCATGACCAACACCAGCCACCCCCTACACACCACATTCTCCCAGTAGAGAAGCACCTTCAGCGACAGACTGCTTTCACACAGCGCCTCCACAGAGAGGCTGAGGTCCTCCTTCGTGCCCCGTGCCATCAGGGGGTACAATGACTCTCTATGCACTATGCACTAGCTATGCACTAGCTTTGATCTATGGTCAAAACTCGTGCATAGCTTTGACCTACCTTGAAAGGTCAAAGCTATGCACTAGTCGGGTACTACTTTCAGGGTATCCTGACCTGTCCTCCTTCTCTGGAGATGTCCAAACCATCTCAGTCTGGCCGCTCTGACTCCCTGACTTTTGACTCTGACAGTCTTATTCTACTACAATTTCATGTCATATCATAACAAAGAATTACAAATAAACAACATCATCTTTCGCCAATTTCCAATGAAACTCGTATTTCAATGACAACCCTTTTGACACCCCCTGGAACTCCATTCAACCATTGCTGAGGAGTATGATGGGTTTCCACTATGGTCGTTGGAATATGAATAGTTGTGGCCTCACCTCACAGGTTTAATAAACTGGGGATAAGACTAACCACCACTAGAACTGAAGAAGCCTCTTGGATGAGAGATGAATTATTATTTTTTTGTTCCTGGTGTTTGGCTGAGCAGTGGATATGTGCAATTTCCTCCAGGATTATTAAAGTATCTATCTATCTATCTATCTATCTATCTATCTATCTATCTATCTATCTATCTATCTATCTATCTATCTATCTATCTATCTATCTATCTATCTATCTATCTATCTATCTATCTATCTATCTATCTATCTATCTATCTATCTATCTATCTATCTATCTATCTATCTATGTTTCAATAAACTGTCGTAAAGTTCAGTGAATTGATTTAAACAGCTTTGGATTAAGTAAACTTATTCTATTCTCTGTTTTAAAACAAAAGCAAGAGCATATTAATATTATTATTATTATTATAAATTCTAAATGAATGCTTTTAAAAATATTGATATTTGCATTGTAAGTGTACTTTGAGTTAAAAAAGAAAAGTAAAATGAAACAGCATAAACCACAGATTTGATCTCCTTAAAACAATCCTGAGACCTGTCCATGTCGTACATCAGCACAGACAGACATGGTGCAGGACTGCCCTCTAATGTCTACTTTAAGTTTTGTCTCCACTGGAAAGTCGAGAAGTTATCTCTGATTTGAATAAATGAATAAACACACCAGATAGTTGACCTGAACTTTTATGTCTTTCAGAATGAATGGTCTAACCTTGACTGCAAGAGGTCGTTGAAAACACCTCTGACTTAAACTGCAGGACGACTCTGTGAGTCTCTCCCAAAGCACACATGCCGGGAGGTTCACCCTCTGGCTCCAGGAGAAGCTGCTGCTGGTTTACCTGGAGAAGCTCCATACAAAGAAAGATGGCCACCCATAGAGCACACAAAAGGACATGCTGAAGGAGGAGGTCAAACACCTCAAAGCAAAGCCGGCTGAGGCCAAACAGGAGCACACCAGAGGGAGTCCAGCATGTGGAGCAACAGCTGACAGCCCCCTGTGACAGACCCCTCAGTTGTTCAACTGCAATGGCCATCATCAAATGATGGAGATGCATAAGGAGAAGAAGCAGCTGGTGTGTGCGCTGGATCACAATAAGACTGAACTCCTGAGTCTGAGCATGTATAATATGGCACTATAAGAGTGTCTGGGATAAAAGCAAACTCAGGAAGCAGCTGTAGAGAGACCATCAAGCCCAACTTCATGCATGCAGTGCAGAGATTATTCAATTACAACATACTCTGATGGCATCTTATTAGCTGTGCCTCCAACTACAGCAGGGGGAAAGGCCCCGTAGGATATTGAGACATCCAGTGTGGAGCAGACTCAGGATGCTAGCGTGACTAAGATAGCTCTGAAGGAGCTAGACCATTGCTGGGAGGAACTGGAGGAGAAGTTGTCTCCTCCTGAGGAGACAAAAATTCAGCTGGAAAAGGGCAAGTGCTGCAGCAGGAAGAGGTGGCCTCCACATTTCAGCTGAACTGCATGGAGAGATCCTCAGCTTCCAATCAGGCTCAGCTTCAGGAGAACAAGGAGGAGACCTCTCTGGAGGATAAAGACAAGACCAACACCTGGAAAGATCAGAGCCCCATTCCAGAAAAGAAGGCACAGAAGATGTGGTCCATGCTTGATATGGCTGGCCACACTGAAAGTGTCCATCTCCAAAAGGCTCATTCTAAAATAACTTGTTTAACACAGATAAAAAAACAGACAGACAGGCAAGATAGATACTTTATTAATCTGAACAGAAATTATGTACATGTAAAAATGTAAAAAAAAGTGTTAACATGTAAAAACAAGTAAATACCAGAAACATCAGGCCAAAGAAAGATGGTGTAAAACTGAGAATGTTTCTCCTGAATTACATCACATCTCTGACCCACCGTAAAAAATAAGATGTAATAAAATGAGCAGACAAATGTCCATTGGTGTCCTACATGTTATTAACTGTTTATTAGATGAATAATTTATTAGATGCTGATCCGTTCTCAGTGGAAACACCGTTGATGCAAGAAGAGGACTGGATGATGGTGAAGGAATAGTTACCGTCCTGTGAGAGACACTGAACAGTTTGACAAGTTCGACGGAGGCCTGGTTCTCTGGAAAAACATATAGCACAAAAAACTGAACAGAAAAATCGTACACACACACACACACACACACACACACACACACACACACACACACACTCACACGCACACAACCTCATCCAACCCTCGTTGGATTAGGAAACCCGTCTACCTATAGTAATGACGTGAATGACTGTGAACGTCATTACTATAGGTAGACGGGTCCTTAACCATGTAACTTCTATAATATTTACATTTCTAATTGTAATTGTGAAAATAATTCATCAGACTTACAACATGAACGTTTTCATAGCATTACGCTTCGGTTTAGCGATGAACACATACTCTACTGGCTCAACACAGACTGTGACGTAACGGAGCGGTGGGCGGGACTTCGCCACGTGGGCGGGACTTCCACCGTGTGAGGAAACAGTATTTTGTTTGTAGACGGTCTTCAGCCAATTGCCTCAGATCCTACGTCCTGTTTGCAGCTACCTCACAGGAGTACAGTGTAACCATGTCGTTAGGCCCGTCCAGTATCGGTGTGCTGGTTTTATGTGTTACTCTGACCCCTTTTGTATCTGGTGAGTTTGATTATACGTTTTTCTTTGGTTCGCTGTTGTTATTGTCATCGCTACAGTAGAACGTGTATGTATGTTAGCTCGGTTAGCTTTAACTCGTAGCTGAAGCCGATGCTAAATTCTGGGCGATGCCAGTGCCGTTAGCTTTGGTGACTTTGATAACTTTTTGATGTTAGAATGTCTGTTCTAGGTTGACTCGTTATAAATCGTATTCAGTTGCTCTTTATGTGTTACCACTGCGACTGCCAAAGCACTAACCACAAAAAAACGCCGACCCAAATAGTCGATGACGAGTGCTGCTTGTACTCTATTCCACAACATGTAACCACACTGAGTAAAAGGCCACCGCGTGGAATCGTTTTAAAATGCATGCTCTGTTGCAGTAGCCAGAATAAAACATGTTAGAAACTGTTTACTCTGTATCCATATCTCTTGGATAGCGATATGTTGACGTTTTAGTGTCCTTTCGCTTGTTACGGTACCGAAAATATTGTCAAGGTACGAATACAACTCTCAGCTGAGAAAATGCGTCACATATTCGTCAGGATAGTGATGCCATCGATGGATTGATATACCCATGTCTAACCGTTCCCTTACAGAAGTTTCGTTTTGCTCAGATGAGGTTGGCCACCCACCCTCCTGTGAACGCGTCTGTTCGCAAGAACTGCACGCATGCGCACACTGGATTTTACCCAATAAACGAGGCGGCAACAAAAAAATTCACAATTATGAGACAACTCATGGTATTCAAACCAAAATAGCGCTAGAGATGAATGTATTGCACAACAAAACTAAGAGACGTAAATAATCGTCGGTCTAATGTAAATAACCCGAAATTCACTGATGATGTGTTTAATTGGGGTGGGGTTTTTCCCTATGGTGCTCCTGATAGGTGACCAGCACCAGTGACAGCCAGTCTAACCTTTCCTGCTCTTGTCTGCTTTCTTACAGCAGGGATTTGGGACTGTTGGTCCTACAGAGATGAAGACGATGTCTACCACGGGGCGAAGAAATGCAGGATAGGATTTTGCTGTGGCACCTGCAGGAACAGATACTGCTGTCAGGATAGCTTCTGGCGTTTGTCGGAGGATAAGCAAGACAACTGGTAATAAATTATAAATAAATTTAACTAGAGTTAGCACTAACTAAGATTGAAACTTAAATGTGTGCTTCAGATACATGTATAGAAGTGGTTACAGATGAGATGTTAACGCTCATTTTGCCATGATTTTTGCACTCAAACAAAGGGAAGTGGTGATTTCGTTTTAGTGACCAATCAAATGCAACTGGCACCAGCCTTCTGTTCTCATACAATAGAATAAATCCACTTTATCTTAGCCTTTCTTTACGTGATTGTTTTGTACCAAAAAACTAATAGGAACATGACTATTGCCTGACATGAATTCTTTTTTACAGTTACAGTTCCAGTTACAGTTCCGAAGGATCACAATTGCCCTTGGTGCTTGGTATCGTCAGCATTGTTGTCATTATTCTCATCATCATCTGCTGCTGTATTTGCCCTTGCTGCTGCTTGTACAAGATGTGTCGCAAACCGCAACGTAAGTAGCAGCAATCAGTGGGGTTATTTGTGTTGGGGAAAAATTTTGGAGTGTGTACTGAGAGTGGGAGATGTCAGTCTACTTCCCAAGCACTGCCGAAACACCCTTGAACAATGTTCCATACCCTTTATAAGTTGCTCGTGTGTGTGTGTGTGTGTGTGTGTGTGTGTGTGTGTGTGTGTGTGTGTGTGTTAGGGGCCTGTACCCACTATGTATAGTATATATGCATACAACTAATTACCAGTGTGTGCTAGAGTGGATTAATTATTTCCCTATGGGGGTTACAGTAATACTATTGATGAAATTACATAAACATTTGTTCAAGGTTTGTACTGTTTATCGTGTCTTACATAGCCAGGATATCGTTCCATTACTTTAGTTCTTCCAACTAACACATTCTCTGTTATACAGTTGGATATGAACTTTAAAAGCCACTGCAGATTGTACTCAGTGCAACCATGAGCATGTTAACAGAGGAGAGGCAGAGTGCCTATCACATTTATAGGTTATAGATTAATGTCAGTTACATCTTTAATAAGGAAAGAAGAAAAATAAACTTGACAGAGTCAAAGATTAAATTTAAAAAAGCAAAAGTAAATTTCAATGTTTTTTTTAGTTACATTTTGTAGCCACTAAAAAACATGAAACACTCAGAATCGTCCACTACAGTTGTATGCAGCATCCCAGGACACACACTAACTATACGTGATTCATGGTAGATGATTATAAAAGAAACTACTTAAAAATGTTTGTCAAAATTTAAATACATGTCAGTGTCAGTGAGGCATTGGTGTCTCATTTTGTTTGTCTTAACTCTTGACATGTAAGAGCAAGTCAGAAAACCTCTCAATGTGACCACATATGAGGAAACTTATTGCTCTCTGCAACATTTGATTTTACTGAATTATTAGGAAATCGTCATCTTCCCCTTCTACAGATTGATGTAACGAAGCTGTAATGTCGGGTATGCCTCCCAGAATGTGGACAGTCAACATTGTTACTAAAGTCATCACCAGATCAGAAAGGAGCTGTTAAACTTTTAAGGTGTTGTTAGCCTTACAGGGTAATTTATATGTCATATCTTGGCTTACAAATGAAAAGTATAAGAAACATTATCTGCTTTTAATTAAATCACTCGCATTTTCATTAAATGGGGTTTTCATTAGTAAAAAAAAAAAATTCATTGGTAAAAAAATAATACTGAGGTTTATTATTTTTATTTTTTTGACACAAGTCCACTGGTACAAAAGAAAATCAATGGTAAGTTTTTAAAGTGCTGTGAATTTGTGTCAAAACAATTGTTTTTACTCATTCTCACACAACAGTCTGGACCAGACATGTATTTGGTTGTGCTCAGTACCCCCAGACTATTTTTTTGTTCCTGCATTAAGTGCTACTTTCAGTATGCCACAAAGGGACCATAAATCTACCAGTACACAGTAGCCATTGGGCCAGTAAAAATATCAGGGGGGGTAACATTGTGATACTTTTTTTTAATGTATGCGTCTTAAAACTTGACATCAGTAAATGAACAGTGTCTCCATTGCATGAATGGAGCAGATGGAAAACAACTTAGACACCGACATCTGTAACTTAAATGTGTCATAGCATCGCTCTGCAAATTTTGGGTCCACCTAGGGTGGCAGGTTTTGGATCGCCACTTCATCGGCGATTGGATTTGAAGCTGATAAATAACTACGATTACTGCAGAGTCATTGGCTCAGTGGATGCAGATTGTGCAGCAAGATCCAGATTTTAGAATTTGATTCCGCTGTTAAAATAATAGAGGTAGAACAAATTTCTTTGTTTCTTTTGCAAGCAGCTTGTCTGCTCTTGCAGTACATTCTTGATTGAGGCCAAATGCACATGACTGAAACAAGCATTTTGAAAGGAACAAAAATGCAAAGGAACAAAAACATGAATTGGAAACATTTCCAAACTACTAACATTAAATGTTCTCGTAAACAAGGGGAAATGTTTGCGGACTTTCACGTATTATATTTTACAAGCTTTGTGTTACCAGAGAGTCACCTTGAGTCATCTCTTCTCTGTTTATAAATGGGTGGATGTAATTGGAGTTTTGTCGTAAAGTTCTCAACCATTGCTTCTGCTGCTAGCGTTTGACTTTTTATAGTTTTCTCTTGTAGTGCTTTGGCTGGATATTACATATTTATTCACATCCACTTATTTATTCATGCCCACGTAACACGCGTCTCTTTAGGATTTCCCCGTCTATGCTGTGTGTGGGTTTGGAGTGACTCTCTGCACACTGTTGCATTTCCTGTCTGTGGTCATAGCCTGAGCTCTGAAAGGGAACCACAGAAGAAAGCACAAGCAAGAATGTGAATTCCCTGACTTGAGCTTGTTGCGTGTTGGGATCATATTCTGGAATGTCTGAGCTCCACCTCGTGTGACTCATTGTTTCCATGACAACAACTGTCGGGAATAGATCCCACTTCATTTACAGGAAGTGGTTGTGATGTCTCCCTCTTATGTTGAGGATGAGCAGACACTACTCAGATTTATAATATTTTTAGCTTTTGAGATTTTTGTTTAGAGACGTAACGCCTTGCTTTCTTCCCTTTATGTTCAGCGCAGTTCTGTTTTTGAAAATATTTCCTGTGGTAAAAATTAAGTCAAACATTTTGTGTAACCTGAAAAAAAAATTGTTCAAGTTTGTGTAACAAAACAAATGGCTTCTTTCAGACATTGTACTTCTCTTTTTTTAATGTTGTAATGCTCTGTACCAAGCTGGCATATATTAGCCATGTTTCTCATCTGTTCTGTTGTGTTTGCTCACAGCTGTAATAGCTACCACCACCCACACTACAGTGGTCACTAGTGCACCTCAGCAGTATCCACGGCAGCCAATGGAAGCAACTCAACCTGCATCCTACCAGGTCGGCCAATTTCCACCCTACCAGCCCGTACCAGTGCAGCCGGGTTACGGATCACAGCCCACGCCTCAGGGGTATGGAGCCCAACCCATGCCATCGCCCTATCATGCACCGCCATTCGCAGCAGGACCGCCACCAACATATCAAGAAGCCAGTGAGTGTGGATTCTTGTTACAGATGTTATTGTGACAGACACTTTTTAAATCGTGTTACATAGCTCAAACATGGTTAAACCTCCATGGCTTTCTGCCACTTCAAGATAATAACGGGCTCCATGGAGCCTTAAGGGCTGCATATTATTCCTCGGGGATGAGTCACATTCAGGAAAGAATTTGCCCTCCAGAGGATCAATGAATTATTGGTGGAAAAAAAGAAATGTGTCACACATTTTTGTCAGTAAATAAATGCTAAAATGATAGCATGAATAATAGCACAATGGGCAAATAAAATGACCTTCAATAATCTTTGGAATTTAACCACATTCCAATTAAACTATCACTTTTATGCTCTGGGTTGATTTAAAGGACCTTCTGGCTCCCAAAAAACATCTTTTCTTGAGAGGATATTCTGTTCTCTAAAAAGTTATTTGCACTAATAACACTTAATCAGAAACAGAATAGCTCTTGTTTCAATGACCATCAGTATTTCTTAATCTAAGCCACAATCCCAGTGAAACAGGAAGAGAAATGAGGGCGGCAGCGGCTCAGAGGTAGAGCGGGTCGTCCAATGGTGTTCAAGATCGGCAGTTTGATTCACGCTCTCGCCCAGTCACTTCGGAGTGTGAGCTGACACTGGGAGGTGTCAGCTCACCTCTCGAGCACTGCCGAGGTGCCCTTGAGCAAGGTGCCATCCCCTGTATAGCAACTTGTACAGATGAACCACAAAAACGTGCAACCATAAAGCTGCTTATATTGTTATATCTATAGGAGATATTACAGCATTAATGTTTATCAACCAGATATGCTTAAAAGAAACGTTGACAACTTTGTTACATAAGGTAATATTAAGTATGAAGTAATTTTAGCTTTTGTTGAATAACACTAAAAACTAAAATATTTTCTATATAAGCAGCCTTAAGAAGCGCGCACAGCTTTCCTGCATGATATAGGAAAAGCTTAAGAAGGAGATAAACCTTGCTTATCTGCTTGTCTGATGGACCTTTTAGGCTTGTCAGAAAAGTGGATAACTACAGTAGGGGGTGCATACTGTGGAAAAAAGCACCATCTAACTTGGGACACATTTTCATGCAGTATCAAAGTTTGCAGGTTTGTTGCATCAGAAAAGGCAAAATCTGACATGGAGGGGGAGTAACTGCTGCATGTAGGAAGTTGTGTCATGTCATGATTTATTTCTAGTAGAAATCATTGATAACTGTTTGGACAGAGCTGCACTGTAATTTTTGTTTTTAGCATTTTTCGCCATTTTAAGCTATTAACTTGTCTTCTGTCTGTGCCCAGCCGGTCCGGCCTACCCTCCCAATCCAATGCCTTACAGCCACGCTGCATTCACCTCTGACCAGCCAGCGTATCCCCTGCAGCCTCCTGCACAGCCACGCCAGCCCGGCGCCCTACCTACAAGCACAGACTACCTAGCCCAGCCGGCATACAACCCGGATTATGTTGCACCACCACCTAAAACAGGATAAGGAAGCCAAGCTCTCTCTGTGTGCTTCAGCAGCATGTTGGAACTCAGCAGAACTGGAAAGGTTTCATCTGAACCAAAACAACTGAATTCTGATTGTCTTGATTCAATTATAAAAAAGCTATGATGCTTTTAGTGGTTGTAGTACATCTATTCTATGGAAGAGTTGCCAAGTGAAAATGTTTATACCTCTTTACTTGTATTGCATGTACTTACAGTTTACAAGTAGTAGAGTTTGTATTTCATTTCAACGTTTCTTTGGGGCTCCATTTTTGTCATCAATTAAACACAGAACCACTGAGCCTCATTTTAAAGAGTTGATGAAGATTTTTAAAAAAGTATTTTCCAGTCTTCTAAACATGTCTTTTCGCCCTCCTAGTCTAAACCGAGCACTGGCCGAACCCACGTGACCCCTTACGTCACGTCACCATCTTCAGTGATGATTGGGGCTTGCTGCCGCTGTAATTCAGACACATGAAGTTTTTTGTATACTTTTTCATGTGTACTTCCACATTGTTTTCTGTCTGCAGCTTTATAGATACTACTAGGGAACAAGTCAAACATGTATAAACTTGTCATAAATATCAAGTCATTGTCAGTTGACTACTGATATTCAGATTGTCACAGCGTGGGAAAGCATCAATAAAAGGGAATGTCATCCTGCCACTTCACAATAAGCCTTATACACTGGGGAAATTATCTAAAAATTAGACTTTTGCATGTATGTAAAGAAGGCTACACAAATATTTTCTATTTTACTCAGGATAATTTCATGTTTTTTTTCTGCCCAACTGCAGCGCATGTACAGTAACTAACTGAAATGCATTGGTGGCTGAGAAATAACCAAAGAACATTTTCATTCATAATGGAACAGTCGTGAAGTTCACAAACAAATGTCAGATGCAACAACTGTGCCTTCTCTATCATTTTACTTTTATCGTGTTGCCGTTTTCAAATCTTTATTTTCTAGTTCATGATTGATTTGTTAACTGCTGTTTTGAAGGCGTACAGTCACTGCAGTGAAATGTATTCTACATTGATGACTTCTGCTTTTTGAGGCCTTTGAATTTCTCTTCCTTTGGTTATAATGAAAACTGCATGTTTTGAATTTAAAAGGTCATTTTCTTACTCAGTATTGTTTAGTTCTCCGTGTTGAATATTATAGGATATTATTTTATGTAAATTAACGTCACCATTGCCTTGATTAGACTGCAGTAGCACAGCAGTCCAAACTAGAAGGCTTTTTTTTTTGTCCAAGAACTAGACTAATAAATCCTCTTTTCTTTGTTTTGTCTTTCTTGGTTGTCACAGCTCTCATTACAATTTTCTTCCAACTGAAACGATTTGACAGTTGTGTTTCTAAAGTGACTTTTTCATAATATTCATTTCAACTTCGATAAGGAAAGTTTGGCTCATGTGACAAGCCGGACATTGATCTTTGGAGGAACTCTGCTGTTTAATGTCCCTCATTTAGATGTTGTCGTGGTCAAGTTTAGCCATGCTTCATATGATGTGGAAATGATGTTGAATCCCATCTATGCTGTTACTGCTTTTATTTTACCAGCTGATGAGAGAGAAAAAAAGTTACAGCTAATAAAAAGGGCCTTATATTTCATATATCCTGTTAGTTTGTGAAGCATTTATGAGGAATATGCAAGTGTTTCATTGACCAAGTGTTCTGTGTATGGTATGTCATTGTTAGCTTGCCTTTTGTCTGAACGTTATACCAATACATGTTTGCTTCCTGTGATTTCAGTCCTTTGGCTTGTGATTTTAATTTGAGTGTTTTTATGTTAGAGTTGATTATTTGTGTTGCATTGAGAAATATACCAGCAGAGATTTATTATTGTTTGTCTTTTTATTAATTGGCCAAAATTAATTGGCCTTCAAACCACTGCTGAAAATATATAGACATTTCTTTTTGTAAAAACAAAACAAAACCCACAACTAAATTCTGCTATGTGCAATAAAAATGTTAATGTAATACACTTATTTTGTTTTTACCCAACTTTTGTTATTGCATTTACAGAATATAAGTACAGTACACTTCTTTTAAGTATGATAATCGAGTGATATAAAAGAAAACACACAAGACCAAATAATTGTAACCACAAAGTAGAAAATAAATATACAACACAAAAAAAAGGTCATAAGTACAGTAGAATGTCCATGTCCGATATAAATCTATTGTTAGATACCCCCGTACTTCTCAACCACTCTGTCAAGTGTACTGACAGATGGGTCTAGTCTCTTACAAAAACCTGGCGTTTTGTCCACTGGCAAGGTGGACATAACTTCAAAAAATCACATTGCTGAACTTAAAACCCAGTGCACAACAAAAAAAAAAATTAAGTATATTGCTCCGAAAGCATTTCTTAATCTTATTTGGACTGACAACCAGAGATAAAGTGGATTATATTCTCATCCAAAGCTCCTCTGCTCACCATTTTTTCGTGAATGTGAAATTAGGACATTTTGCACAATCCTGCTGACAAACCAATAGACAGCCAAGAATGTAAATATAACCTCTTTGTTAAAGGAAACCACATAGCGTGGTGGTTTATGCAGGAGGCAGTTTTTTTGCGTATTTGTCTTTAGAACAGTACTGTAATCTTAATTTGGAGTTGGAGTTTCAGGAACTGCGAGAGATGAACAGAAAGGAGCTCTACCATAGGCACGTCTATGGGATGAGGTGAGGAATGCTGTTAGACAACTAGCTACAGGGTGTGACAGACAAAGGTAACAACAGTTGTCAAACTGCAGAGTCAAAATCATTTTCTAATTACACAACTTCATTTCAGGAATGGTTTCAAATATTTTGCCCATTCTAGTGTGTGCTGCATTTGTGATCCTACTGCCGGCAGTATGGGGTGAGTTTTATTTACTAGAAATGTACATTTGTCCAGGTGTGCATTTTTAGGATTTCCTCCTTCATGTGCTGACAGATACAACGTGAAACCAAACCAAGTCAGTTAATAACCAGGTACTGCAGTTTTGTATACACAACTTTGCTCTTACTTCTTAACTGGCTGTTTTGACTTCTAATGAGAGATTTTACTTGTATGCTGATGAACTGTCTGTTTTTGTCTATAAAGAGAGCTTCAGCTGGTTTGTTAGTTCAACTGACCCTGTGTTTTGTGTGTTTTGTTGGTTGTTACAGCTGAATATTGTTACCAGCATTGGCACACGGATGGCTACTTATACAAAACTCAGCTATGTAATGAGTACTGTTGTGGAACCTGCAACAGGAGATACTGCTGTGATAACAAGTATTATCGTATTTCTCAAGAAAAGCAAGAGGAATGCACTGGAGGGTGGGCTCCTGCTTTGAACCAGTGTTTTGTTTAATGTGATTAAAAAACTGTTTGTAGTTGTGGAACACAGGAAATGTTAGCAGTTTCATGAAAATAATTTCATTGTTTTCATCTTTGTGCCTCAATGAAAGTTTGTCTTTTGCCTGCAGACCTATCCACGAGAAACACTCTAAACTCGCTGTGATTCTGGGAAGCATCTTTGGGGTGGTCATACCTGTCCTCTTCTGTGTATGTCTTGTCATCTGCTGTGTGGCTCCTTGCTGCCTGTTCTACAAAAAGTGTAGAAAAAGACGAAACCGAAGTAGGACATACTTTTCATTACATTTTTAATTTGTGTAGGCTGCTGCAGTGTATTTTATAAAGTGCATTACAGTGTGTTTCAGTCAGTGTGATATCAGAGAACACTGGACATGATTCTCTAATATCTCTGACTTTGCCCACAGCTGTGACAACCACCACCACCGTGGTCAACACACCCCTGCAACCACTCTCCCCCTCTGGCTATCATCCGTCCCCCCCTGCCTACCAGCCTGTACCTGTCCGGCCTGTATTCACAGGCCCGCTCAACCCTACAGCACCACCACCCTCCTACTTGGAAGCTAGTGAGTTATGTCATAGTTGTAAAGTTAAGAACTTGTGGTTTTCTTTTGGGTGGTGTCTTAGACACAGAATTACAACATGGCCACATCCAATGGGTTCATGACTTTAGTTTTCTCAACTTTCCAGCATAATTGCCCATTAGCATCATCAACATTTGTGTCTTGTGTTTACACAGAAATACACTTCTCAAGTATTTTAGGAAGTTCTACTTGTTGTTCAACAGATTTTTTTCTGCATGCAGCACAAATTGCTGCATTTATCACAACTGCACAGTCAAAATCATTCCAACATCCTTAACAAAATCCTTCATCAGAGCACATTTTGGCAAATCACATGCCATTAAAACATTATTGCAACATTCATAGATTTGCTTTGAGCTACATAAACTGTTCATGTGTGATCTTATTGTTACTAAAGTTGTTACAAGTCAACAATCTCAGACAAAAAGAAAACCCTTGAAAACTGCAACATTTGTCAATAATAATGAAACAAATACTTGTTTTGTGTCCTTACAGATAGTCCAACTACAAATCCACCCAATCCAGGGCAGCCAATGGGACTCCATCCCAGTCAGCCACCTGTGTTTGATGATTTTTCACAGCCGCCCTATAATCCAACTTATGGTCTAAATCGGCAGGTTTAGATTCAAAAACACACTTTTGAAAACCCTGGCTGCACCAATGTTCTTTTCTTTTCAAATGTAGCAATTAATGTTAGAGCTTTACACCTTTTGCCAAACTGAAAATTCGATGTCTTAAATACTTGACTTAAAAACTTATCTCTGCTGCAATTTGCAATTACTGTAACCTGCTAAGCTTGTGCTTGTCAGGGATGCCGTTGCCATAAATGGATGTACACATGAAGTTGAGAGGAGCTCCTCTGCAGAAGATCACCGTCTTTGCTGCAGGGGAGTGCAGACGTTTTGTGGAGCAAGAAAAATTACAGTGACTTGTGTTGAAAACAGACTAACAAACTGCATTCTTGTGTCTGTGGCTGTGCAGGAGACCTCCAGTCCAGAGGAGAGACTTGTCTTTAGTTTATTGATATGAAAATGAAAGATGTAATAAGATTTTTTTTTTAAATGTAAAGGACAAACTTGAAGAAAAAGTTGTATTGAAAAACACACAAAATTAATGTGCAATTAATGTAACAATAATATAATATACACATAAAGTTTGACAATAACTAACATTTTTACATGCCGTCTGTTTGACAGTTTTATTAATCACTGAAGCCACAGTCATGTCCATGTTTTGCTTTACTGTTTTTTATAAAACAAATGTAATCATAATGGTGTCAGTGTTGTGACAAATCAATGTGTGATGTCTGCATGTGCAAAGCGAGTTGAAGGGCCAAGTAGCACTGGACATGAGTGTGACATCTCCACAACATATTGTGTGTCATCCACAACCCTGAATTTTAAAAGGCAACCAGCAGCCATTAGCAGCTAAAGGTTAAGAAAAATGACCAGAGGCATCACAAATATCCTTGTTTTTTTGTTGCTCACAAAATATTGCTTGTACATGTGTAAACATCTTTAGCTGTTGTTGTGTCCACAAATTTTTTTTCCCCTGTGGATCCTCAGAGTAAATGCACAAAGGTCATATCAAGAAGTCTCTTGTTGCAGCACTGTTGCTTCTGCCTATGTGTCTTTGTGGAAATGGTTCAGTGTAGCACTGAATAAAAGTAAAACTAAAATTCTTCCAGCACTCACTTGGCCTATTTTGTCTCACTTGGCCTAGATTTGAAATATCTGGTGAAATAACATGGAAACTATTGTAAGTAAAAATCAAGAGTTTAGTGTGAAAATGTTAATGAAAAATAGGATCCAGTGAAATTCTACAATTTGATACTGGTTATTAACATGGAAGCTTTTGAAAACCAATGGCTATTTAAAATAAAGTTGGTGAATGTTATGAGCCTTTGTCATGATTTTAAATCATACATTTTACAGTTAATAGTGACATAGACGTGTATAAAGGTGTTATGGCAGGCAGCTGTAATGTTTGGATGGTCCCTAAGGATATTGTTCCCAGAAGTGAGGTAGACAGCCTCCCACTGCTGGCACTGGGTGATGAGGAAGACGCTCGATAAAGAATCAATGTCTCCTAAATTTCAAACATAAAATTTAATTCCACCATGTTGCAGTATGAGGTAAGCTTCACTTATATAAATATATATGCAAATATTTTGGGGGTGGGAGGGGGGATTTTTGTTCATATCTCTCCCTCCGTTGATGTCTGGTAGTCAAAGAGAAACAGAAAGTTATTAGTCATCAAGTGTCATTGCTGTTGTTATGGTGTGATTGATACCTATTTTGAAATTTTAAATATTCTTAAAAAAGACTATTTTTCTTATTTTAATTTTATAATGTCCTTTTTTATTCTATAACACTGTTATCTGACCCATTTCCTCCAGATGTGTTGTAACTGCTTAGGGTTAAGGTCATGTGGGTTTTATCATGACAATCATGTGTTAGACTCACAACTGTAAGAGAAGATGCTGTCTTCCTGAGGATAATCAGGAAGTGACCCTGACGTCAATGCCCCAAACACAAAGGACACAAAGACCCATCACCACATTCACTAGACAACTTTATCTCTGCTGCAATTTATTTTCAAGTTATTGGAAACTAACGTAAAGTTTTAAGACTTGTTGATGTGGAATCAGTTTGTGAAATCTTTAACAGTGAACACATCTCGTCATGATGGACATATTTGATGTTATGTTCCTCAGAGGTGAGACATTCCTGTCTGATCAAATAATATCAGATTGAACAAGTACTTCTGAAAAAAGCTTTCTTGTCGAACAGGTTTCATAAATACTCTTACATACAAACTTAATCCTTGTATGGTGTTTGGGTCTGTGGGACCCGTTTTCTTTTTTTTTTTTTAAACAAAAAAGAACTCAGATTCATTGGCCTTGGCTCATTTTCTGTGAAGAACATATATCAGAACACATTTTCAATGACCACACACTGTACACCCCCCCTACACATTTATATTACATAGAGGATGTTCCATAAGACCTAATAAGAGTGGAAATCGTAGGTCCTGTGTACCTTCACTCTGTTCTCCTCCTGTCTGTCTGTGTGTGTGTGTGTGTGTGCGTGTGTGTGTGTGTGTGTGTGTGTGTGTGTGTGTGTGTGTTTGTGAGTGTACATGTAAGTTTTGTGTTTCTGTCCCTGCTCTTTCCACACAAGGTTGCAAAATTGTCGCAAAATTCAAGCACGAACACCACCTGCCCTCACATTTTACCCTCTGTCTTGCAGGAACCATCTCATACTCTATCCCAGCTGCAAATTGGGGGTGGGACACACTAAATATAGCTTTCCCAGTATGGTTCCTTATCACAATTGATCAAGATGGCCATAAGATTCTCTTCTCAGAGGTACTTGCAATTAATTTTGGAAGAGAGAAGATTTTGATGATAATGTTGAGGAAGAGGTTTCAGATTGTGAGGATCTCATATCTGAAAATTCATGTCTTCTAAGTTTGTGTACACGGCTGACACGTCCCTGGTATTTTATGTGCCAAAGAAAGGCAAGAATGTGGTACTCATGTGTACACTGCATAATGATGGGAGAATCTGTGGCCAGGAGCATCAGAAACCAGAGATCATCATGGATTACAGTGCCACAAAAGGAGTAGACAACATGGACAAGCTGGTGACTGCCTATGATTGCAAATGGAGGCCACTCCATTTGGCCACTAGTGATATTCTTTGACATATTGGACATCCCCGAGTACAAAGCGTTTAGCATCTGGATGGCACTGAATCCAGAGTGGAACAGAGGGAAGCTCCAGAGGAGACGCCTCTTTCTCGAGGAAGTGGGAAAGGCACTGGTCAGGCCTCAAATCCAAAGAAGACATGTTCCAAGAACCACAGCCTCTGTAGCCATCATGAAGAGGATTCAGGAGGAGAATGCTAGTGCCCCATTCATCTGACCTAGAGAGCCACCATCTGCAAAGCCTGACATAAGTGTGTGATGCTGTTGCAGTATATGTCTGACATTCATGACTTGAGAGAGAGAAAGGTGTTCCTGATCTTTTCATTATTCTAGGTTGCGGCCAGCAGCAACAAAATGAAGCGCTGCAAAGTGTGTGGACCCAAGAAGGACGGAAAAACACAATATACATGCATCAAGTGCAAGATGTCCATATGCAACATAGACACAGTAAAACTCATGTGATGTATAGGCTGCCTATGGTTGACATGTCTAGACTGACATGGTTACTGTATGTGTTCAGCTTGTGCTGTGTAAACTGACCTCTTCTTCTCTTCTTCTTCTTTTCCTTTCGGCTTTTCCCTTCAGGGGTCACCACAGCGAATCAGTTGCCTCCATCTAACCCTGTCTTCTGCATCCTCTTCTCTCACACCAACTACCTTCATGTCCTCTCTCACTACATCCATAAACCTCCTCTTTGGTCTTCCTCTAGGCCTCCTGCCTGGCAGTTCAAAACTCAGCATCCTTCTACCAATATATTCACCATCTCTCCTCTGGACATGTCCAGACCATCTCAGTCTGGCCTCTCTGACTTTATCTCCAAAACCTCTAACATGTGCTGTCCCTCTGATGTACTCATTCCTGATCCTATCCTTCCTGGTCACTCCCAGAGAGAACCTCAGCATCTTCATCTCTGCTACCTCCAGCTCTGTCTCCTGTCTTTTCCTCAGTGACACTGTCTCTAGACCAAACAACATCGCTGGTCTCACCACAGTTTTGTACACCTTTCCTTTCATTTTAGCTGAAACTCTTCCATCACACATCACACCTGAAACTTTTCTCCACCCGTACCATCCTGCCTGTACAGGCTTCTTCACCTCTTTTCCACAATCTCCATTGCTCTGGACTGTTGACACTAAGTACTTAAAATCCTCCACCTTCTTGATCTCTTCTCCCTATAACCTCACTCTTCCACTTGGGTCCCTCTCATTCACACACATGTACTCTGTCTCACTGTGGCTAACCTTCATTCCTCTCCTTTCCAGGACAAACCTCCACCTCTCTAGCTTCTCCTCCACCTGTTCTCTGCTCTCACTGCAGATCACAATGTCATCTGCAAACATCATAGTCCATGGAGATTCCTGTCTACCCTCGTCTGTCAGCCTGTCCATCAACATAGCAAACAAGAAGGGGCTCAGAGCTGATCTCTGATGCAGTCCCACCTTCACCTTGAACTCCTCTGTCACACCTACAGCACACCTCACCATTGTTTTACAGTCCTCATACATGTCCTGCACCACTCTAACATACTTCTCTGCCACTCCAGACTTACTCATACAATACCACAGTTCCTCTCTGGGCACCCTGTCATAAGCTTACTTTCCTGAGTCCTCTCGGTGTCCCACTTCTTTTTAGCTAACCTCTTTCTCTGCATACACTCCTGTACCTCCTCATTCCACCACCAAGTCTCCTTATCTACTTTCCTTCCAGATGACACACCAAGTACTTTCCTACCTGTCTCCCTGATCACATTAGCTGTAGTTGTCCAGTCATCTGGAAGCACCTCCTGACCACCCAGAGCCTGTGTTAACTCCTTCCTAAAAGTCATGCAACACTCTTTCCTTTTCAGCTTCCACCATTGTGTCCTCCGCTCTGCCTTTGTCCTCTTAATCTTCTTACACAGTCATCCTACACACCACCATCCTATGCTGTTTTGCTACACTATTGCCTACCACTACTTTACAGTCACTGATCTCCTTCAGATTACACTGTCTACATAAGATGTAGTCTACCTGTGTGCACCGACCACCACTCTTATAGGTCACCCTATGTTACTGCCTCTTCTGAAATAAAGTATTCACTATAGCCATTTCCATCCTTTTTCCAAAGTCAACTACCACCTGTCCTTCTGCATTCCTCTCCTGGATACCAAACCTGCCCATCACCTCCTCATCACCTCTGTTTCCTGCACCAACATGTCCATTGAAGTCTGCACCAGTGACAACTCTCTCATTTCTAGGTATGCTCTGCATCACTTCATCAAAGTCTAACAAGACTCCTTCTCCTCCAGCTCACATCCTACCTGTGGAGCATACTAAGTAACAACATTGCACGTCACACCATTGATTTCTAGCTTTAGACTCATCACTCTATCTGACACTCTTTTTACCACCAGGACATTCCTAACAAACTCCTCCTTCAAGATAACTCCTACTCCATTTCTCTTCCCATCTATACCATGATAGAACAACTTGAACCCTGCTCCTAAATTTCTAGCCTTGCTACCTTTCCACCTGGTCTCCTGGACACACAGTATGTCTACCTTCCTCCTCTGCATCATGTCAACCAACTCTTTACCTTTTCCTGTCATAGTTCCAACATTCAATGTCCCTACTCTCAGTCCTATACTCTTGTCGTTCCTCTTCTCTCTCTTCTTACAGGCACACTTTCCTCCTCTCCTTCTTCGACAAACAGTAGTCCCATTTCCACCATCGCCCTGTAGGTCAACAGCGCCGATGGCGGTCGTTGTTAACCCAAGCCTTGACCGATCCGGTATGGAAGTCATAGGTTTGATTCACATGTTTGATTTGGCAAAAGTTTTACGCCGGATGCCATTCCTGACGCAACCCTCTGTATTTACACTGGCTTGTGTCCTCTTGCGGCTACATTCTGTGTAAACTGACCTGAATGAGTTAAATTTCTAATGAAGTTCATATAAATAAAAATCAGTTGTTATGGAAAACCTTGCTTCACTTGTAAATGTGTGGAGGTTTTTCCACTCATATCTTCATTATAATTGATTTTCTTTTTTTATTACATTTTGTTAAAAAACAATTAAACGAGTGGCACTTTAATTCATAAATATGATCTAACAAAGGTTAAAGGTCAAATTTTAACTATATATGCTTTTTATATTACTTGTAATTGGGATGAAGTAAACATCTGTTGAGTATTTTAGCATAAAATTGTTAGATTTTGTTGTAATAAAAACCCCCAAATTCAGTGGGTCCACCAGACCCATTGACACTGGCTGAGTAACAAAAATATGAACAGCACACAAGGGTTAAGCGTTCTTTTAAAAAAAGCTGATTCTGACAAATGGTAAGCCAGTCAGACCAGTATATAACAATTAATTTTTTCAGATCTTTTTCATGTTGTACTCAAATGCAAAATTCGAAGAATTATTAAATGAACCTCTCCACTACATTGGAGATTTTTTTGAAAATATTTTATTTTCCCAGTGTAATCATGGAAACAGAAAAAAAGAATGATCATGACAAAATTCTTTGTGTAAAAAAAATGTAACAATTCTTTTAGTTCTTTTGAATTGTGTTTTGGAAAGGAAATGTGACAGCAGATAAATAAACCCATTCATTTATACCTTACTTCCAGCTCATTATTATTTCAACAAATCACATTGTTGTGATCAAATACTCATTTAAAAGATTTCTCCCTATATCCGAAGCAGCTCTGCTGTTCTTTGGGGACACATCTTCGGGACCATTGTTCCCATTCTCTTCTGGTTGGGCATCACTGTCTGCTGTTTGGTCCTTTTCTGCTCGTGCTTCAAGAAGTATGAAAAGCGACACAGACAACCACAAAGTAGGTTGTATTTTCTGTTACCAGTCATTCTTTGTCAGATGTCTGCAAGAATTCTTAGTTGTGGCATATGCTGTCATTGAAAAATGGAATCACATGCACGCGTGAATTGAGATTAAAAATTTTATGACAAACCTTTGTGCAGTTGGCATTTTATGTCCAAGCCAAACTTATTTTCAAACCTGTAGCTGTGATGACCACCACCATGGTGTATACTCCACCCCTGCAGCCTCTCTCTCCAGCTGGATATCTGCCATCCTACCCAGGTTACAAGCCTGTGGCCTTCCAGCCTCCATATGTAAGCCCACCCAACTCTTCAGAGCCACCAGGTTCGTACGTGGAAGCTAGTGAGTGTTTTTCCTTTTATTTATTTATTTATTTATTTTTCAGACATTTACAATTTTTCACATCCCACTGAGTGACTGAGATGTATTTCATTGTGATTTAGCAATATTGTAATTGATAAAATATTTGAATGCTTTTCCTCTGATTTCACATAACATTGAGGGTCATATCTTAGAATTATGGGACATCAAAGAAATTCTAAGGATATTTTGTCACATATTATTGGAGGTATGCCGAATGTTTGACATGATGTGTTTCTCCGTGCCATTGAGCTCAGAAGAGGTCACTGGCTCTCACTGAGTTAAACTGAGGCACAAGTCTGTGTAATTGCATTACACAATAGTTTTTTCTTTAATAAAAAGTTGAATGTACACAATTTTTCACGAACAATCAACCAAAGATTTTTGCCCTTTCAGCTGATCCGGCTTACTCTGCAGCAGCATTCATTCCAGTGCAGCTGATGCATCCTAGCCAGATTCATGCACCACTGCCACATTGAGATGAACTTCCACAGCTGGCACACAGCCCTGTCTGTAGCCCAAAAGAGGAAATAGCTGCTGTGTCACAATGAAAACCACTTTTGTATGACAGCAAATCTGAGAGACCTATATTTTAATATTGATGCATAATTAAGATATTATTTCATCATGATGTTAAGATAGTTGTCTAGTTTTTTTTCAAAAATTGGATTGACTGTTGAAATTAATTTTAAAAAAAAAGAATGGATAAGTTTCTAAACAAGTGCTGTTCCAAAATAATCGACTCATGATCAGTAGAGGCCAGTAGAGGTCGCCTCTGTCTCATTTTTCTTCTTCTTTTCCTTTCGGCTTTTCCCTTCAGGGGTCGCCACAGCAAATCAATTGCCTCCATCTAACCCTGTCTTCTACATCCTCTTCTCTCACACCAACTACCTTCATGTCCTCTTTCACTACATTCATAAACTTCCTCTTTGGTCTTCCTCTAGGCCTCCTGCCTGGTAGTTCAAAACTCAGCATCCTTCTACCAATATATTCACTATCTCTCCTCTGGACATGTCCAAACCATCTCAGTCTGGCCTCTCTGACTTTATCTCTAAAACCTCTAACATGTGTTGTCCCTCTGATGTACTCATTCCTGATCCTATCCATATTGTATGGAAAAGTTGTCATAGTTCAAACAACAGTATGTAAGATACAGCATTACAAACAAATGAGCTGTGTTTGTCTTGCTGTAACAGTCAGAGTATATTTATTGTCTTGTTCAGGGAAATCTATTTTCATCGTATCATATGCAGTATCCAGAGCTGAAGCTATTGTCGTCGTAGAAAGATGCTGGTGCAGTGAGATTAGTGTATTGTTGGTGATGTCAATGATAATTGGAGTGATTTGTAATAATTATGTCACAACATTTCTTAACCAGTCCCTGAGCTGCGATCACCTTGGAGTGACCTTACCTTTCTGCAAACTCATTTTTTGCTTCCTCTTTTTGCTCCGGGCGGCAGTGGCTCAGCGGTAGAGCAGATATCTTGTAGACAGATTGCCCCAACCATCGGCGGATCGAATCACGCTTCCGCCAGGAGGGAGTGTGAGCTGACGGTGGGAGGTGTCAGCTCACCTCCCAGCCACTGCCGAGACGCCCTTGAGCAAGGAGCCGTCCCCCCTACAAGCTGCTCAATTGGGGCGCGTTCCTGAAGCCGCTGCCCGTCACTCTGCCTCCCGATTTGTGTTGTTTGATGTGTGCTAACTGCTAACTGCATGCTTACAGGCCCCCCTGTGTGCTTTGTTTCATGGTGCCTGTGTATACACTGATTGTCATTAACTAACACAAAGAACATGTAAAAATACCTGAGTGACTATGTAATTTCCCTGCGGGGATTAATAAAGTGTACTATTTCTTCTGCTTACTTATAATTGGGTCACACAATAATCAAACAGAAAGCAAAGTTTCTTAACAATCAACACAAGTGCAACTTTTAAATAAGTCGTTGGCTTTTGGTGAGCCCTTTAAGTGGAATATTCCGACTCAAATTCGGAATACTTGTCAGATCCAGATGAGACTTTAATGCCTAGTAAATTGTCAGGGGATGTAGGCATGCATTTTACGTCATCGTAGACATTATTCAAGACTTTGCAAGGAACATTTGGATCCCAATGATGATGCTGATTACCAGCAGACTAATCCTTGGATCAGAATGTAATGTAATGTAATGTAAACAAATGCTGGTAAAACGTTAACTTCTGGGTAGCTGAAGAATATGGAGATAAAACCTTTTAATCTCTATTATGTGCTAGGAGACACTATAGAGAGAGACACAATGTCCTAATATTCTCTGAATTCATATGTACAGTCTTGCAGGCAGATTCTAAATATTTTCAAGGTTTCATCAGACTGCAGGTCAGCATTTCAGAGAAGTTTCCAAACACATTGAACACATTCAGCTGTCTCTTCACCACGAAGTGGTAAAATCAACAAACTCACAACGTTCAGCACGTTGTGAAAGAATGTGGATGGTCTTTTTGCTCCCTGTGAGACATTATTTTTGAAGTAGGATGTATTTTATTAATGATGATGATGTTGATAACCCTTTTATTGGCACATTTGTGTCATTCATTGTCAAAACTAAGCTTTTCCCATAAGAATTAATCAAAAAAATGGAGAACTTTACCAGTTTACTTCATATAAGTCCATGATAAAAGAAATGTAGAGTCACACGTAACCTATTAGTCATGGTAGTTTTTTTATTGATGTTATTTACCGTATTGGCCCGAATATAAGACACTGTTTTTTGCATTGAAATAAGACTGAAAAAGTGGGGGTCGTCTTACATTCGGGGTCTAGACATTATACCCATTCACAACGCTAGATGGCGCCAGATATCTTTAAAGCGAATACTGAACTTAATTCCCCAGGACAAAGCGAACCTCTGTGACGAAGAAGACAAATAAAAAATAGCGGTAAGAAAGAAAGAGAAGAAAATAAGAGAAGAGATAACAGAAAATGAAGAAACGTAGCGCCAATCTGGAGAAAAGTGGGTCGGTTCTCGGATGGTAGCAAGGTTGGTGCCACTTACCATTCATTTAAAAATGTGATTGCACTTTAGTTCACATATTTAAATGTTCAGATATTAAGATGTGATACAGTTTTTGCATGGTTTGAATGAGGCAAAATAACATGCTTTTTCTCGAATATATTGTTATAATCATTTGTTTCAGATGTACTGTAATTATTTTCTGTATAAAAATCAAATTTGGTGTTCAAAACATCTTTTTTCAAACTTGAGTCTTGAAAAAGAGGGGGTCGTCTTATAATCAGGGTCATCTTATATTCGGGCCAATACGGTAATTCTCACCTGAAACTAAAAATGACTGTATTTGTTACTTTACATTAAGTCTTTTATCTCCAAAACGAGAGTCCTAAAAAGTCCCATTCCCATTCACAAAAATAATTCTCGCATTTTGGATTAATAAGGTAAATTAAATCCAAATCTTTCATGTATTCTACCTACTATGTTTCTACAGTAGTCCAGAATGGACAAAGCAGTCATTGGCTTTTTCGTTACCAGGTCTCAGACAATACAACACTGACAAATGCCACCAGTCCAAACACACGGGAGCTTTTTAACAACGAAATCAGTGGGACAAGACCAGTGTGCTCAGACTATATTCCCTTCCTGTGGGATTGTGCACAGTTAAATAGCTGTAGTGGGTGTGCTTGAATTCAATCCTATAATGACCAGCAGTGCTCCCTCTTATAGAATCCTTCACTATCCATTAATCAATACAGTAATAGTGCTGACTGCGGCTACTTCTGTCACCAAAGTGATGGGGGGTTATAACAGGAAAAATGACCCTGCCTGTTTGTACTGCTCACTGCTTGCTGTCTAAAATAAGATTCTTCCTTGAAGTGTGGCTCAGACTGCTAATGACCACTTGTGTATGGATGCCAGTCAAGGCCGCCAGCGAAGATAATCTTTACCTCCAGCCAATACGTCTGTTCTTTTCCCTTCCATCCCCTTCTTGTTGCGTCTTTGTCTTCCATCCATCCCTCTGACTGTGCTTTGTTCTGTCTGAAAGCGTTCTTGTCTGGCGTCCTGCCTGAGCTCCATTAAGATGTTTTCAACATTTTCTCAACATCCCACACCATTCCTGTAATGTTTTTGCTTTTTCTTCTGCTCTATGGAACATTTATGGTGTTTGTACTGTCTCAAAACTGAGCTGCCCTGCACACAGGGAACTGATGATGGTCTCGCATTGGATATTCAAAAATAAAGTTTCAGATATTTATTCTGGACACTATAATGCGCCTGTGATCTATGTCTTGAAGCCTGCTGACCAATTTGTACTGTGTGTCCTCCTTCTGGCAACGATGCTCCAGAGAGATAGTCACTCCCACATGCTTTAAAACACAAACTTCACAAAATGATATATGTTTCACTATTTTAAATCTGATGTGTTTTATTATTTATATTTTTACACATTTTCCCAGTTTTCTCTGAAGTTACAACAGATGTAACCATTTTTATAGCATCACCATGCTAGTTGGAGCATGAATTTCAGGATGCACATTGTTCTCGTCAGAATGAATTGTTTGAACTTTCGTACTTTTGTCTCATCGTAGAGTCAAAAATCTCCTTGCATCCCTTTTCTGTAAGCACTTATTCCTACAGGGTGACTGGGGGCTGGAACCTATCCCAGCAGACACTGGGCAAGTGGTGGGGAACAGGAGTCACTATTTCAGTGAAGAAGCCGCAGCACCATAGAAGGAATCCAACAGCCCAAGTGTAGTTCAGGCAATTTGTTTACGAAGTATCTAATATCTAAAAAACTACTGACATTCCCTACAGCCAGAGCTCTGTTTTGGCATTTTAAGACACTAAACTAAGATGATGAACATGGTATAAACATGCTAACTTTGGCATGTGAGCATTGACATTCTCAACTACAACTAAACGTCAGTTTCGTGAGGGTAAGATTTATTGCAGGAATGCTGGATTTGACTGTGATCATTTTGGCTAGCTGTACCTGATAAAGTGACAACTGGATATGACGTGAAAGCTCATCAACTCCTTTTTAATACCACACAAGGGCAGCAGGTGGCAGGGGACGTTTGGCACAATGCCAGCGAGGTCATGCAAGGAGATCGGCTTCATCTTCCCGGGATCTGGTGTGTGTAGACAATGATGATGATTGTGCAAAGGGACACTAATCTTTCTTTTAATCTGCCTTCATGTGCATATTTTTATGGGTCTTTGCTGCTTCTTTGTCAATTTGAAGATATCTTATCAGCAAGTCAGATACCATGAACAAATAAATAGTCATGATAACTTGAGTAAAAAAGGCTTCTCGTTAATCGTTTGAGACATAAATTCACCCAACTACAACCCACACAATAAAACACAACACTTGGATTGTTACTTTGATACCTAAATCTTATCTGCATGAACAAATCAGGCCTATGGAACTCTTATGCCCACTTAACTGCAAGAAAACACTTTTGATGCACACTCAAAATGTGAACATTTACCTATAGAACCTCACTTCTATGGGACTGATCAAGATCAAGATCTTCCTATACTATTAGTATATAAGTGGTGTGTGTGAGGTTTATGGCCTAGAACATTTGATGTGACACTCTGACAGCTGCACACAGATTGACTGACAAACACAAATCAGCTGGTTAAAGCAGCAGCTGTGGGTGAGAGGGAACAGCCAAGGTAGGCATTATGGTGTTTGTCTGACTGCCTGCAGGAACATGTGTAAAACTATTGGACTAAAGCATCTTTAATAAACAGCAGTCCTGTAATGTGTCTCATTATATAAGAGAAAATTGAGCAAAAATCAGAGCAAATACATTTCAACCACAGTTCTTTTTCTTCAGGAGATAGTTTGCTGGGTCACTGTGTTCATGTTTAGCTGCTATAGTATTTTAGAATTGTTCCAGATCGCTGCCACCTGAAGTCAGATGTCTGGTAATTTAATGTCACTATAAAAGAAAAAACCTTCAATTTTGTCCTCCGGCTAACTTTTTGATGTTCTGACTTTCTTATTATTGACAAGCACCTGTATCACCAAAGATTGTCTACAGAAAGAGGCAGTTTAGATCATGCAAACTCAATAAATAAATAAATAATTCTGCTGCCCCCCCCCCCCTCTTTCTCTATTCAATAGCCTCCAAGTATCTTGACAACCTTGCCTGGTATTTTGGCACCAGTCCCTAGAGTGTTGATGTCAGCTGAGAGAGGGTAGGGTGGGGGGACTGAAAGAGAGAGAGAGAGATAGAGAGAAAGAGAGAGAGAGAAGGGGAGGAGGGGAGGGGTGAGCGGGCTATTCAAGGCACTTGTCCTCTGTCTCCCTTGGAGCTTAGAGGAGGGGGAGGCGCACATGCATTGAGAGAAACACTCGCACACACATATGCTAGTAGCAACCACATTTTCACAGCCTGCTCTTCAGACTGACAGCAGCAAGCGGAGTTGAGCGCCAGCACCGCAGTGCAAGGGAGGAAGGAAAAGAAAAAACAAGAGAGACATCCATAAAGGAGAGGAGACTGCACAGGATTTGCTTTATTTTGTCACCTTTAGGGCTCAGGGAGCCATAAAAAGAAGCTGCCCCCTACTCTTTTTGAACTGGCTTGCTCTGTACCTTGCTATGGCAGCCCCAAAGGGACATGGGAACCCCATCTCACTCTCATTCTGTTCCTCTCATCCTGGGACGACCCTCCTGTGGGCTCTGTTGACCCTTCTAAGCCAAGTGTTGGGCTTTAACCTGGATACTACTCACACACTCCATAAGCTGGGAGACCATGGCACCTTTTTTGGTTTCTCTCTAGCACTTCACCAACAGCTTACCCCTGAGCCTCAGAGCTGGTGAGTGAGTGAATGCGGCACTGAGCCTGCCTCAGGTGTCAGTTATGTTTCTGACCTTCTGTTACATTGTGTGAATGAGTTGTTCCCTGAATCTCTATCACCTGTATGCTTAAGACATTCAGCATACGCAGATTTATCCATTTCAGGCCTTTCAAAAGCAGACATAGGAGTTGTGTGGCCACTGCAGTCAGCATTTTTATGCTGCACCAGTCCTTGCATCTGCTAAGTCATTGGTACTCTCATAACTCTGCACTGACTGCAGGAGTTTTAGTATGTGCAGCATGAACAGCCTGGCCTCTGAGTTAGAAGACAGTGATTTACAGTGAGTGGAGAGTGGATCAGAGTAGGTATGCTGAATCAGCTGGATGGCAGCAATTTTTGGGATAAAAAATGTTTTTAAGTGATTTCTCCATAGCAGGTCTGACATAGATGCCACACTAAAGGACAGGATGTATTAACAGTTCAATACTGTGTCGAGCTTTGTGTTTTTGCTTATTTATATTATCATGCTCGCTTTCAGATCGTCTGTTTGAGAACTGATGTGTGATGTGTGACTGGAACACTCCCAAGTCTCAGCTCTCCAGAAATCATGAATAAATTATGGCTGCCTGTAAATCTATGGAATTGTTTGCTACATCACTATAAATAGGAGGCTGCTTTAGTTTTTCTTTCTTTCAGTTTTGTGATTAGTATGTTCACTGATGAGTTGAGAAAAAAAATGCTACTGTGTGGTCCTATTTTCTGCTTTAAATTTGTATAGTTATAAACCGGTTAAACTTTCCTGTACATTAATTATCCTGTACAACCTCATAAGTTTCTCTTTAACAGTTTATCTAAAGTACATGTGTCAAACTCAAGGCCCAGGGGCCAAATTTGGCCCACCACACCATTTTGTGCGGCCCGTGAGAGCATAAAGAGTGTCCAAAAAATAGGTCAAAAGCATGCTTTGATCAGAACCATTTCCCACAATGCAGGAATTAAGCCCATTTTAACTTTGACAAAAATGTTTTCAACAAATTTAATGTCCTAACTTGTGTTTGAAGTTATTTCTCTTTATTTATTTGGATAGTTTGATCCTTGATTGATGGAGTTCTGTGGGTTTCATAGCCTGACAAAATAAAAGAATTTATGTTATTACAGAGCAACCAGCAAACATTTTTTCTTTGCAACTGTAATGTTTGTAACTTCAATAAGTAATAAATTCAGAGGTATTTAACATTAAGGAGTTCTTCTTCTCCTTTCTTCTTTTTCCTTCAGGAGTAGTTACATTTATTTTACATGACACTGAGTTACATTTAGTTACATTTATATTATGCTGATTTGGCCCTTGGTGAAAATGAGTTTGACACAAAGAGTATAAGAGAAATGTGACAAATTAAATTGACAGGTGGAGGTAGAGTTGTTCAAATCCTGCATTGAGATGTGTGAATACCACAAAAAAAATCCTTCATAAAAATTACATTAAATTCCAAGTTTGAGATACTATTTACAAAAAATTTGAGACTATTAAAATGTAAAAAAGGTTCAAGTACTGCACATTATTATACATTCATTGTTGATTGTGTATTGATTTTGTACACTATAGCATGAAGAATATTTGATTATGCATATGTTTTTATATACCGGTACTGAATGATTTGTTAATACAATATATACTGTCAACATTTACCGGACTAAAAAAACGTTTTATAGAAGGGAATTCATTTGTAGCTGAAAGCTGCAGTGCTTTATCACTCTGAATACCAATAGTGCAACAATATATAATGAACATCCTTTTCACAAATTATTTGAACCTATTTGAATAAGGTGAACAACTAAGCTTGTGTCTGTTTTGGAGCTCCATAATTAACTGTTGGTTCCTCAGTTACTGTTACAGGCGACAGTCATACTGTCGCTTGTAAGACAAATGACATCAGCAGCGACTGCTACAGTGTCGGTCATGTCCCCCATCTGAAACCTGCTCACTGTCAAGAAGCATTCCTGGAGTTTATTTTAATAACTGAGGCTGAGTTCATAACTGAGGTCAAAGTGTCAACAGCTACCGAAGAGAGGGAAGACGAGGGAACTAGCCTTTGAAGGAGACAACGATGAGCTCACCTGATGTGTTGCCCCTCCTGAGGTGAATGATGCTGTTGCCAGTATGTTGTGACATCACTAGTACTGGATCAATGATGAGTTAACATCTACTGTATCTTTGAATGACTCACATTTCTGTAGTCATGATTCTGCAAAAATGTGGCATTTTATTGAGTTCCTTTTCAACTTAATGTCTGAACGTCTTTGTCATCCTTTATATATCTTGTCCTAATCTAATAAAACTAGCGGGAACCCGTGGAAATTCCACGATAAAACAATAATATCAGACTTCACACCAAACATATGAAAACCAATGTATTGGTATTATAAACCAAGCGCACCCATCACGCAGTTCTCCCACCAGCAGGCAGCTTATCCCAGTCTGACCCAGAACTGGCGTTGGCATCTTTGGCGAGGAACGTGAAAGAATGAATGAATTAATGAATAAAATAAATATATAAACTTTATGACTCATAAAGAAAGAAACAGACAAAAAAATATCCAACTGAGAAGCATGTCAATCGACTGTTATACGTCAGAAAATAGCCAGTTTTAACTGTCCATTCTGTGGGTACATGTAGACACAGGTCACACACACTAAAATCACAGCTGTTTTCGTCGCAGGGAGACGCCCCTCGGATAGAAAAAGTTTCAGTTACGCCGTCCACACGACAACGAATACCCGGCGTTTTCAAAAAACTTCACTTTGGCCAGCATTTTCGTCCAGGATATCTGCGTTGTCGTGTGAAAGAAATGCTAACCGACACAGAAAGCTTCGCTGGCCGATGCCTTACGCCATATTGTTCACATGATTCTTTCTGGCAGAATTGGTTGGGTGCCATGATTGGAGTTGGTGGTTAAAAATTGTGAGTGTGAGGTTTTCAAGTGACCTTATTCAAATGTCTAGGTGGGGATATATACTGTATATATATATATGTATATATATATATGTGTGTGTGTGTGTATATATATATATATATCTCAGCTCATCGTGGATTTTTGATAGGCAGTCACGTGATACGCGCATTCTATTGGCTGATGGCATCCGGAAGTGCGCTCGGTTCTGTGAGTCTCGGACTAACTTGAGACACAAAAGTGGTTTTTTTTAGCAGTCAATAAGGCTGTGGGAAAAGGTTTTACAAATAGAAGGTGGTTTATTATCAGTATGGGGTCATAAATGTTTACATTACTGTAAATGATAAACAGTTTGTCGTTCTATCACAGAATTCATGAATAGCGTGTTGTTCCTGGAACGCATTAACCGCAAAGAACGAGGGTGCACTGTATATACTGTATATGTGCAAGCTGTTGTTTACTTAAACAGATGTACAATGCTATTTAGATACATTTATAGATTTTTTGACCATCTTTACAGCGATCTGTAAAGATGCTGAGAGGTTTGAGAGTTAACCAATAATTAATGGTTACATGAAAAGTGAATCATAATTTGCGACACAGTTCAATGAAAATTGGAAATGTAGGAGACAAGGTTAGACAATGTTTTGCTGGAGGTTCATTCACCAACCAAATACCCATTGTCATGTGATGACTTTTATTTTGGTATTATAAAAATTCAGTTGACCAGTGATTGAGGCATGAAAAATTATTAGAATATATAAATTGTTAGTTTCTTTTATAAAAATAATTCTATATTCATTTATACTCAACACTAATATGCTACTTTGGCTCGAACACGACTGGCAAGGGGAACCCAAAAGCACGACAGAGTAGCAGGCGAGTAAAGTCTCAGAAAAGGTTTAATTATACAGGCAGGGGTCAGATACGTCCAACAAGCAGATGAATAAGCTAAACGACAGACGAACGGGCAGTGTCCAAAAACCAGGCGGGATCATACAAAAGATGGCAGTCCAAAAACCAGACAGATGAATCCGAAGAGGGTTTGACGAAAGGCAGGGTCCGGGAAACAGGCTGAGTCAGTCACAGGAGTCAGAGCAACAGGCAGGAATCAAAGGCTGGAGAGTCAGTGTGAACACTAAACGATCTGGCAGAAAACAGAAAGCTGAGCTGGCGTTTGGAGAGTAGAGGCTGATTTGGGAATGGCTGCAGGTGTGTGAAGGGACGGCAGGTGCAGGGACTGAACTGACTGTAGATGAGAGGATCTGGAATGACATACATGTTAGGAGAAAAAAAAACGAAGAAAAGGAAAGCCTAATTGTCCGGAGACATGACACTTTGGTGGAAAAAATGAAACTTTTGATATAGTTATTAATTAATTTCAATGTAATTTCAATTTATTTCAATGCTCAAATTATCTGTAGATTTAGAAGAAAAACATTTAAATCACACTATTAAATATCCAACAGACCGGAAAGTACACTGCTGGGTCTTAAAACTTCCAAATTCTTCTTCTTTTACTTTCGGCTTTTCCCTTCAGGGGTCGCCACAGCGAATCAATTGCCTCAATCTTACCCTCTCTTCTGCATCCTCTTCTCTCCCACCAACTACCTTCCTCTCTCACTACATCCATAAACCTCCTCTTTGGTCTTCCTGTAGGCCTCCTTGAGGGCAGTTCAAAACTCAGCATCCTTCTACCAATATATTCACTATCTCTCCTCTGGACATGTCCAAACCATCTCAGTCTGGCCTCTCTGACTTTATCTCCAAAACCTCTGACATGTGCTGTCCCTCTGATGCACTCATTCCTGATCCTATCCATCCTGGTCACTCCCAAAGAGAACCTCAGCATCTTCATCTCTGCTACCTCCAGCTCTGTCTTCTCCTCAGTGACACTGTCTCTAGACCAAACAACATCGCTGGTCTCACCAGTTTTGTACACCTTTCCTTTCATTTGAGCTGAAACTCTTCTTTCAGAAATCACACCTGACACTTTTCTCCACCCGTTCCATCCTGCCTGTACACGCTTCTTCACCTCTTTTCCACACTCTCCATTGCTCTGGACTGCTGACCCCAAGTACTTAAAATCCTCCACCTTCTTGATCTCTTCTCCCTGTAACCTCAACTGCCAAATTACTTGAACAAAATACAGGGGTCATCTGGTCAAAACCCCAGGACAGCCCTTATGACATTATGATTTTATCATTATAGTGGACTGTGGCTCAAACCGCTTCAAGCTGATGTTTCCACACTTTCATTTAGTGAAATGTATTATTCAGATAGGAACACAGCAGTTACCATTCCTGTCTGAATGATATATTTCCATTAGAAGAAGAAGCTTTATAATGGTTCCCTCCCTGTAACACTGCAGCTCAGATTTGGGAGTTTCCATCCTCCTATTATTATCCATGGTCCTCTAATGTAAGGTCTCAAGGAATTGCCTCAAACATATTGTAATTAGATTCCACTATCTCATTTTCTCTTCATATTATGATGGTTTGGGTGACTGTCGCCTGTGGTCATGCTGTGTTCTGCTCATTATGTGTTGTATGACCAGATTCTATACTGAAAATGATACTAGTGCTTTGATGCACTTAGTCATGGCTGTATCAAATCTCTTAAATGCCATTAGAAGTTGGGGTTGTCATAAGTATAAGTTGGACAGTATGTCCGAAACAGAATATCAGATGAGTCACGATTCACTTCAAAAGCATGGCCATACAAAGTGGGGAACAGACTCAGATTTTAATACAGCTGGGAGGTTTATGGAATGAATGTCTTCTTGTTCCATTTTACACTATCTATTCAGTACAGATTTATGGCTGCTGCAAACTTCCAAATCCTTTTAAATATTGCTGCAAAGGCTGAGGCAAAGGTCAGCCCATGTGACACAATGCTCTCATATTCAGTGATTTGCTGTAATCAGATCCTGCTCAGTGACACATGGGAAGGAAGTAGAAATATGCCACACTCAGTTGGAGATAAGAGCGTAACTCTGGCCTCCTGGACATTAAAACTTTCTATGTAATCTATTTATATTGTTGTCCTTAAGCAGAAGACCCTCACAGCTCAACTTCTGCCAGTGTTGATGGCAGACAGAGGATGAGATTAGACGGTATTTCAGTCTGAGTTATGTGTCTGTTTGCTATTTATACTGCAATGAGAGGTGGTTCCGCTAATATTTCACTGCCTGGTGAGGACAGAAAACCCACTGAGCTTCATCAAATCACTGCCAATCTCACTGAACTCAACCACTGCTTGAACTTCTTCTTCTCCTTTTGGCTTTTCCCTTCAGGGTTCGCCACAGTGAATCAGTTGCCTCCATCTAACCCTGCCTTCTGCATCTTCTTCTCTCACACCAACTACGTTCATGTCCTCTTTCACTACATCCATAAACCTCCTCTTTGGTCTTCCTGTAGGCCTCCTGCCTGGCAGTTCAAAACTCAGCATCCTTCTACCAATATATTCACTATCTCTCCTCTGGACATGTCCAAACCATCTCAGTCTGGCCTCTCTGATTTTATCTCCAAAACCTCTAACATGTGCTGTCCCTCTGATGTACTCATTCCTGATCCTATCCATTCTGGTCACTCCCAAAGAGAACCTCAGCATCTCTGCTACATCCAGCTCCTTCTCCTGTCTTTTCGTCAGTGATACTGTTTCTAAACCAAACAACATCACTGGTCTCACCACAGTTTTGTGCACCTTTCCTTTAATTTGAGCTGAAACTCTTCTGTCACACATCACACCTGACACTTTTCTCCACCCGTTCCATCCTGCCTGTACACGCTTCTTCACTTCTTTTCCACACTCTCCATTGCTCTGGACTGTTGAGCCTAAGTAGTGTACTTAAAATCCTCCACCTTCTTGATCTCTTCTCCCTGTAACCTCATTCTTCCACTTGGATCCGTCATTCACACACATGTACTCCGTCTTACTGCGGCTAACCTTCATTCCTCTCCCTTCCAGGACAAACCTCCACCTCTCTAGCTTCTCCTCCACCTGTTCCCTGCTCTCACTACAGATCACAATGTCATCTGCAAACATCTTAGTCCATTGAGATTCCTGTCTAACCTCGTCTGTCAGCCTGTCCATCACCATAGCGAACAAGAAGGGGCTCAGAGCTGATCTCTGATGCAGTCCCACCTCCACCTTGAACTCCTCTGTCACACCTGCAGCACACCTCACCACTGTCTTACAGTCCTCGTACATGTTCTGAACCGCTCTAACATACTTCTCTGCCACTCCAGACTTCCTCGTACAATACAAAGTTCCTCTCTGGGCACACTGTCATAAGCTTTCTCCAGATCTACAAAAACACAATGCAGCTCCCTTTGGCCTTCTCTGTACTTCTCTATGAACATCTTCAAAGCAAATACTATATCTGTAGTACTCTTTTTTGGCATGAAACCATACTGCTGCTCACAAATGCTCACTTCTGCCCTTAGTCTAGCTTCAACTACTCTTTCCCATAACTTCATTGTATGGCTCGTCATCTTTATTCCCCTGTAGTTGCCAAAACTTTGCACATCTCCCTTGTTCTTAAAAATGGGCACCAGTACACTTCTCCATTCCTCAGGCATCTCCTCACTATCTAAGATCCTGTTGAAAAACCAGTCAGAAACTCTACTGCCACCTCTCCTAGACAATTCCATACCTCCACAGGTATATTATCAGGGCCAGGTGCCTTCCCAGTCTTCATCCTCATCACTTCATCCTGACTAATCTTTGCTACTTCCTGGTCCACAACATTCACCTCTTCTAGCCTTTGTTCTCTCTCATTTTCCTAGTTTATCAACTCTTCAAATTACTCTTTCCATTTTCCCATCACACTACTGGCACGTGTCAATACACTTCCATCCCTATCCTTAATCACCCTAACTGACTGCACGTCCTTCCCATCAATGTGTCTCTGTCTTGCCAACCTGTAGAGATCAGTTTCTCCCTCCTTACTGTCCAACCTAGCATAAAAGTCATCATAAGCCCGTTGTTTGGCCTTTGCTACCTCAACTTTCACCTTACGCTGCATCTCCCTGTACTCTTGTCTACTTTCCTCAGTCCTCTCAGTGTCCCACTTCTTCTTAGCTATCCTCTTTCTCTGTATACACTCCTGTACCTCCTCATTGCACTACTAAGTCTCCTACTAAATACTTTCCTACCTGTCTCCCTGATCACGTTAGCTGTAGTTGTGCAGTCATCTGGGAGCACCTCCTGACCACCCAGAGCCTGTCTTAACTCCTTCCTAAAAGTCACGCAACACTCTTCCTTTTTCAGCTTCCACCATTGTGTCCTCTGCTCTGCCTCGCCCTCTTCGTCTTCCTCACCAACAGAGTCATCCTACACACCCCCATCCTATACTGTTTGGCTACACTCTCGCCTACCACTACTTTGCAGTCACTGATCTCCTTCAGGGGCGGCACAACACGGCGGACCCGGGTTCGAGTCCCACTGATGTGTCTGCGTGGGTTCTCTCTGGGTTCTCCGGCTTCCTCCCACCTCCAAAAGCATGCGCTTCAGGTTGATTGGCCATTCCAAATTGCCCGTAGGAATGACTGTGTGTGTGCATGGTTGTATGTCTTTGTGTGTGGCTCCGCGGTGCACTGGCATCGTGCCCGGAGTGTCTCACGCCCTATGCCGCCGAGATAGGCTCCGGCTCCCCGTGACCCACTGCGGCGGATACAGCAGTGGTAATCTGAAGATGACTGACTGATTGATCTTCTTCAGATTACACCATCTACACCACTGCTTGAGCTAACACTCTAATATATGTGGCAAATGCCAGGAAAACAAAATATCCCAGCCTTACAATAAAGTAGCATTTTATTTTCACATTAATTTTACAACTGCAGTACACACACAAATACATTGTATGATCATTTATTCATATTTCCCATTTTCTGCCAAATGTTATTAACAGTCTACAGCCATACTATAACTTCATGATGACATTGCAAACACACTGATAATTACATGTTTAGATTGAAATTAAATTTATTTCCCATTTTTATTTTGTGCATAATCATGCTAAATGATACGTAATCCTCTTTGGCTTTGAATCTCTGTACAAACCAACAGACAGATCGCAACCATTGAGAGTCATCAGCATGGTTAACAAAAACAAACATTCAGTTTCAACAAACTTTCATCTACCCACCTGAATTTAAACAAAACCAGACCAAACAAAACCAACCCATGCCAAAATAACCAAACGAATCCAAACAAAACCAATCTACCCCAAAACCAACCCAACCCAAACCAAACCAAACCGAACCAAACCAAATCTGTGACACCACTAAATCCATTGCTAAAGGATAATGAGTAACTGTTTACTCAGGACATCTGCTGGAGTAGTTTACAAATTTTATGTAATTTCTTTACATTCAGGACTTTCCTGTTTTGGAGCGCTTTGACAAAGAAGGGCATCACTTCTAATGTAGGTCACACATCATCTGTTATTGTTTCCTGCTGAGGGAGAATGATCTGGCCTTGAAGGACTATTCTCCTTTTTGACCCAATTGTTAGCTTTCCTTTTCATGTAATGTTCTGAATCATACTAGTTTCCTCTCTGTGGACATGTGTTTTATTGACAAATTAACACATTCTAACAATAACCGCACAACCCCTATCCCTAGTCCCCTCATGGCATGCTCAGATCAACTCACTTTGGTCCGAGCACAGCTACACATTCACATTGTCAGATGGTTCATGTTATATTTCAGGATTCATGGAGATTGCTGTGTTGCATTATTTTATGGTTATTACTGTATTATCCCCCCTTTCACAACAAAGGTAACCCACAGCTAGTTCAGGGCTGGTGCATCGAACAGCTCATAGTTTGTAAACCCAGTCTCCTTTTCCATAGATATAGAGCCACAGCAGAGCCATGTCATTACATTAGAATGTAGAACATCTCAGGGGACAGTGAGGCTCATGTTTACCAGGGACCCTCCACTAGTTCTTTCATGAGGAGTTGTATGGTCTCAACACTAGCAGATATGATCCTGGACTTTATATCTGGAATTAGATTTCACTGACTGAGTTAGTGTCTAACACAGAACTTTATAAGACCTAACAAACATATCACTGAACTGAAGGCTTGATTAACACAGCTTAAACATGGAGTAGAACATGTAAGGAATAATTGGAGGAACTCCACATTTAAAAGATTATGAAAGCATTAAAATACATAGGATAATGAACTAAATAGCAAGACTTGAATATGTTGTTTAGCATTTTAGGTAATACTTTCTGTGTGGAGGACACTAAGGCCCAGGACTGTCCACACGATGCCGGAACTTTTTGAAAACGCAACTTTTTTGTTGCATTTACGCCTTCCGTCCTCAGGACAACGCAGATATCCGGAAAATGCTGGCCTAGGTGGATTTTTTTAAAAAAACGCTGGGTCTGCGTTGTCGTGTGGATGGTGTATCCGCAACTTTTTATAAACGCTGACGTCTTGCCTGCGACAAAAACTGCTGTGACGTCATATTTATGGGCCCGTGTGTACAAACATGATGGATGTACGAACCTTGTTGATGGCAGCATTCTTGCAGGCGTCTTGTGACAACAAAACATGGAGGATTCCTATTGGATAAAATTTGACTCAATACTGCCACCACATGGTTTGGCATGCTTATAGCCATCTTCGAAAATGCACTGATGCGTTTACGTGTGGACGGAGATTTTTTTGAAAATGCTGTCATGTGGACGCGAATCGTTTTCGATGCGTTTTCAAAAAAATCCATCATCGTGTGGATGGGGCCTAAGTCCAGCATGTTATAAGCCTCGCATCACATGAAATGTAACACTGGGGAATACGAACAGAAGAGATCTTTCCTGGATCCTTCCAAACACAAGATGCCTCCATATGCACCAGATTAGTTGTTGTCAGTTAAAGTTACTGTATTTCCATTGTTTTTGGATTAGACAAACTTGTTCTAACACATTTACCTTTCTTTTTGTTTAGTACTTATATAATTGAGTGTAAATTGGGCCCAGCATGGCAGCTTCACACGTTTATAACACAGGGGACGTCTGGGAGCTCATTTGCATTTAAATAGGCCAAATTCAAGCTGCTTTTTCACCCTCAGCAACAGTTGAGAATGAACCTTCCCCCATTTCTCTCTTAAACTCATCTCATGATTTTACTGCTGTGTTGCAAAAAAATCCTAGAGGTCATTCCTGTGACAACCTACTAACCCAGTTAGCAGCTTTGCAGCAAAAGATGTATAATCCTGATTTTACAGTCAAGCATGCACAGAAACCAATTTACAATCCATGGTCTTTATTAGCTGCTAGCTACCCCCTGTCTGTTTAGGCACCTCCCATTCCTTCACTCAGTGTTGCCTGTGTCTGGACAAAAGCTCGGTGGGAAGCAGTGCTGCCTGGCAGAGAGCTTTCAGGAATATTACTATGTGGACCGCATGCTCACTAGGAGGAAATTGGACAATCTGCAGAATCAGGGGGATGAAACAACATGGATCACATGGAGAATTAACAAAAATGCATGTTTGGTGGGATAGAAAGAGCTGATTCTGCATCTGCACGTAGAGATAGTTGGCAGATAAAACACTCAATTTGTCCAGCATTTTCACTACAAATATTTATATTTGATGTGAAATTAGCTTAACTGTTATCCCTATTATTTTACGAACATAAAAAAGCAAAACTCAGCATTAAATTATCAAATGAAGTTGACTAAATATATTTGATCTGTAATTGGGGGAGGGGTTGAGGGTTGGATGTGGACGGCAGTAATGGGGATGAATAAATCTTGGAAAGCCTCCACTTTGGTTATATGTGTGTGTGTGTGTGCGCGCACATGTGTGTGTGTATGCACGCGTGTGCGTGCGTGTGTGCGCGCATGCTCGTGTTTCTGTGTGTTCGTGCATCCATTTGGAGACAGTGGGGTTGAATCTAAGATGCAGTTTAATCAATCCCCTGACATAAGGTGTCATGAAGCGCCGACAGATAACAGATATTGGAAAAAAGCCATAAACAGCAGAAATGAACAGGAAATTACAAGAGATGTGAAGACTCTTTATTTTATTTTATCAGAGGAGATATGTTGGTTGATTATGACGAAACTCTTTGGTTACAAAAAATCATCATCATCACCATCATCAGTGTTTAACTGCATTGCCTAATACAGTTAAACACTAACCCTAAACCTAACCTTAACCCTAATCCTGATTAGGTTGTAAGGGCCAGAAGGTAAAATTTGCCATTTGTTAGCGTAACATGACGAGAGGAAGAGGAAATCGGAGATGGGAACAAAAGGGATACTCTAGACCAGATAGTCTCTTCTATGAAAGAGTTAAAGAGTGAACCTGATAAGTTAAGGAGTGACTTTGATGAGTTAAGGAGTGTGTTTGATAAAAGGTTGGAAGACAAGCTAAAACCGGTGCTGGACGTCATGGAAGAAATGGAAGGATGAAATGAAGAAAATGCGAAAAGACATTGATGAAAAAGACCGAAGAATTTTTGTCTTAGAACAGGGACAACAAAGAAAAAGAATGGATAATTTGGAGCAAAGCATTCATATAAATGATGTGATCGTCATTGGCATCAAAATCAAGCTGAGGAATTACGCACATGCTGTGGCCAGAGGCGACGGAACTGAGCACAGCGCTGACATCAAGACTCTGGAGCAACAAGTGATTTCTCAATTGAGGGATCTTGAGATAACTATAGATCCGAACCAGATTGAGACATGTTACCCATTACCATCTGAAGGTAGGAGACCACCTGCAGTGCTTATAAAATTCCAGAATCATAAACACAAGATTCCTCTTCTGAAACAAGCCTTCAAGCTGAAAGGAAAAAATGTCTACATTAATGAGAATCTCACTAAGAAGAATACTGATATCGCTAAAAAGGCTAGACAACTAAAGAAGAATGGACTTATCGACAACACCTGGACGAACAACTGCAGGATCTTCATCAAAACAAAGGGGCTTTCTCTGGAGCAGATGAAAACAATGATGATCAGGAGTGCAGAGGAGTTGGTGAAATACGAGCAATAAAGATGGGCAATAGTTGTTATTATACCAAAGATCAGTACAACAGAGTCACATCAATAGTGGGAGCTCTACACCAATTTTGGTACACATCATGGATTCCATTGAACAGGTAAAAAACCATTCAACATCATCAATGTCAGAAACATGAATTAACAAACAAAAAAACAAGGATTTCTGCTTGGAGACTTAATGTTGACAATATAATAGAATGTGAATGAAGGTGAAGTCAAGTCTGTTATATTAACATAAATAAATAAATAAATACATCAAGTAAATATTTATATTTATTAAATATATATATATATATTACATGTGTTAATATTTAAAAAAAAATAAAGAAAATGTATATAAAAAATTACAATCTTTTCATCTTGCCATCTATGCAATGCCTGATTCTTTATACGGACACCTAAATCGCATGATTTAGGACAGGATGATCAGGTTATCAGGAAACCTTTTAATGATCATAGTTATGGTTTATTTAATGTATTTGTTTGTTCATGTGAATGCATTTTCCATGGATGGATGGAAGAGTAAGAGAACTGTATGGTGTTTCAAATGTCAGATTTATAGAAAAAACAACAGACAGAAAGCAAAAGACAGAATTTAAGAACCAAATCAAGAAAATGGGTAGACCAAAAGATAGAAAACAGGGGAATAAAAGAAGTTGATTAATTAAACAGGGAAGGATAGTGTAAGGGTGATCTCTTCTTTACGTTTTGGACCTGAGGGCCAGTCATTTCCCCGTCTAAGTCTGGAAATGGTTGCTCACGTATTGATCAGTCATGGGCCAGGTGGTGAGCTTAGGGGTCGTTAAAAATGCATGTGAATTTAAGATGGGGTTCTAAAAGCTTTGTGTATAAAATAAGTCTATATTTCCATTTCGTATGGATGCGTAATTATTTAGTATTTTCCTTTTTTTGTTTGTTTGTTGGTTTGAATAAACTGGCCTTATGACGTCACTGAACAATGTGCTGAAGCAGGAAGTTGAGTCACATCCGTGGGTAGTGAACCGCCACATCTCAAAGGGGTTTTGGATGGTCTAGCAGCTGTTTCTGTCTGTCTTTTTGTTGTGCATTTGCCAACTCTTTCTCTTCTTCTGCCGAGAGAAGGGCACAAGCCGAGATGTGAAAAATGTGATGATTCACAGTTTGTTCACCTCATTCTCAGCTGCCATTTTCCTATCAGCAAAAGTGACAGAAGAAACTGGAGTCAGGTGTGAAATGGCAATTTTCTGAAACTGTCACAGTTGATGTCGTTGGACAGACTGTAGTCGGCGTGTTGATCCTTAGTTTACACAGTTATCGAACAGCCTTCTGTTGTCTGGTGTAAATTTGCACATGTGGGCTAGTTTATAAACAAATACCATTTGTGCTCTCATGCCTCTTTTAATGTCTGCATGCTTGCACGCATTTCCTCTGCATGTATGTATATTTGTGTATGCATGTGTGCACGCGTGTATGTGCGTATGTCTGTGTCCAGGCCAGAGGTCACAGTCTTTTCGCAGGATAACAAAAGACCTTAGGAGCCCCTGGCCCCCATGCTGATCTTTTAGAGCCACTGTCTATAGACTATTGCTCTCAGATGGACAGATGTTAAAGGGTGTGAGCAGATAGATTATGAGAGATCGACTGAATGGTTTTGTATAATGGAAATGTTTAGAGTGTATGTGATTCAACATTACACAAACTTTGTAAGACCTTTATGGTCCACGCCTGGAACATTCCAGAGCAGGGTTGGCTTAAAAAACTTTCTGTCGCTCTTTACTAAAATTTTAAGTGTTTGTCTTCTGCTCACATTAAAACTCTACAGTATAGTAATTTTGTTTATGTTTGCCTATTTTATGTCTGTAACGCCATTTACCTGTTTTACTCCTTTTTGGGTCACAGCGCAGCTTTGCTCCTTCCAGAAACAAACAAAACAGGACTTCGGTATTACAAAATGCTTTTTCTTTTTACAGATGTGTTGATGGACTTTGTATACTTTCATTTGCTGCTGTTACCAGTCATTTTTAGTAACCAATAGGTTATAGCAATTTTTCACACACACACACACACACACACACACACACACACACACACACACACACACACACACACACACACACACACACACACACACACACACACACACACACACACACACACACACACACACACACACACACACTAACTTTTAAAAGCTGTATCTTTTAACAGTTAAAAAACTCCTGAATCTCTCCCTTTCAGTGGATCCACTTTAAAATTCCAGCATCCCTGGAAGAAATCACGATTTAAGGATTTCTTATTTAGTCATGGTCATGTGATGTTTATCTCGTCAGTCCAGCCTTGCTGCTTACTTTCAGGGAACTCGGACGAGCATAGCGATGTGCTTCCTGAGGTTGGGAGAGAAGTTAAGCAGGATAGGACTGTGTGTGTGTGTGTGTGTGTGTGTGTGTGTGTGTGTGTGTGTGTGTGTGTGTGTGTGTGTGTGTGTGTGTGTGTGTGTGTGTGTGTGTGTGTGTGTGTGTGTGTGTGTGTGTGTGTGTGTGTGTGTATGTGTGCAAGGTTGGGTGGGGGATGGCAGTGCAATGGTATTGGGGGAAGGATGGTCAGAACGGGGAGAAGAATGACTTTTGGGGTCACTGCACACGCTCCCTTCATCAAATTGATGGTAAGATTGTATCGCGGTGAAGGTGTACTCTAATCTGTCTGTGATGATTGGCTGGAAAACAATGACAGAGGGCAGCTTAATGAATCACTTTGACATGCGAAAAGCATTTATTGGGATTTTTGGAAATGTGTTGTGATACTGTTATTGTTTCAGTGACAACAGCTGATTCATTTATCCTGTACCATGTATACCATATTCACAACACATAGATACAATCAAAACTGCACACAATGAAAACACCGGACAAAAAAAAAGAAAAGGTTTCCCATGTTTTGTCGGATATAGCTACATAAGAAAAAGGTCAGTCAGTCTGTCATCTTCAGAGTACCACCGCTATATCTGCCGCAGCGGGTCACGGGGAGCCAGAGCCTATCTCGGCGGCATAGGGCGTCATAAGAAAATGGTGATAAAGTTAATGATGTGACGTTATTATTACTTTCAAAGATGTAGCTGAGATTTAAAATCTCTTTGCTGAGGATCGTTTCCATATTATGCATTTGTTTGGAAAGACTTTCATGATCCCCTGATGATGAATTTCCATCAGCGTCTAGCACTCCATGATGTTTGTATTTCTACTTGTAGTGGAAATCATTCGAATATATTAAATGGATTCACCATCAACATTAGCACAAACAGTATGATTCCCTGAGAATGAATCCTAATAAAATACGAGACAACATTTCACCTACCACTCTAAATAAGTTACAAATCTGCATAGTACTTTGCTTTATAATCCACCCAAAGCAAAATGATGTAATGTAATCACAGGAATGGCTGTTACAGCTCTGTGGAATACGGGTGTATGTTAGTATTTCATCAGACAACGTCACTGTCACGCCTAAGTACTGACACCTCTGGTTCTGGTCCAGGGAGCAGTAGTAGCAGCATACCCATAACCCGTAATATATAACACACACACACACACACGCACGCACGCACGCACGCACGCACGCACACACACACACACACACACACACACACACACACACACACACACACACACACACCGTATAAATGCATTTACTGAAAGATGAGCATGGCGGTGGAGATCATGATCAGACAACATCTCTGACTCAGTGCTGAACAATGAAATGAGCTCAGACTCGATGGGAGTCATTCTATCTGTGCCAAATTTAGGACATGCGTGTCTGTCTGTATGTTGGTCATGTTCAAGTCTCAGTCACTTCATCTCAAAGAATGATGGAGAGGACTGAGCCAACAAATATCTTCCATTGGATGGCAACTAAGTGAATTAAACCATTTTTAATTGTTGAATTCTCAAGAGTAAACAAAAACCCCAGAAGCTAATACATTTTTAATGCATGAAACCAAGCAACTGAAAATAATCATCATGAAAAGCAATGACTAATGAATGATTGATGTTTTTGCAAGAGACTTTATTGAAGCTATATAATCAATTCCTGATGTAACAAAGAAAAATAAATAACTATTGGTAATCATACTAAATTTAAGGCAATTCAGTCACCTCCCTCTTACCTTATTAAATCAGTGCAGCTTCTTGTCCAAATACTGGAATCTTAACAGACCTTCCATCTTCACCCCCTACCCCCCATCCCCAACACCTGTTGAAGCATCTGTACATGCGGGTGAAAGGTAGAATAACTCCTAAACATAAAACAGAGCTCCCTGGAATGTGGCGCTATAAACGGGATTACACAGGGCAGCACATCAACAGAACCTGTCAGAGAAAGAAGAAAGCAGATCTAATTGATGGATTGGACAATATCAGGGCTAGCTTCCATGTCGGGGCAAAACATTTTATGTGTGTTCTGCCACAGGGAAGAAAGTTAAGGTGTTTTTTTTACATTGGAAGATAAAAAAGTTATGTTGAGAGGGAGGGTACAGCATTGCATAAATCATATTCCATTTTCATATCCCAAATTCTGATTGCCTTGTCTTTTCTTTTCTTTTCTTTTCTTTTCTTTTCTCTTTTCTTTTCTTTTCTTTTCTTTTCCTTTCTTGTCTTTTCTTTCCTTTTCTTTTCTTTTCTTTTCTTTTCACTACACGTGCTGCCTCAACATGTTTCCGTGCTCCCTTTACCAATCCACATTTCTTTCATGTGCATGCCAAAAGATGTTTTTGTGGTCACATAGATACCAACAGTCTGACAGAAATTAAACATGCTAGCTCAAAAACCAATATCTAAACAGGCCCAGTGTTGTGGAGAAAGTAGCATAGTTGTGCAGCAGTTTTGAAAATGTCACTTAAACTTCAGCAAATAGTTTCTGATGGTGGGCAATTACAGAAATCTGTGGGATGATGATTTTACAGACAACTGGAGATGGAACTTTAATCAAGTAAATAAAATTCTAATCAAAAATTTAAAAGCTATAATGGTTTATATGTCATAATTTTTTTTTTAAATAAATGGCTTGAGTCATATCAGTATTATACATCAGATACAACCAGCGCTGGCTGACTTATTTTGGCTGGTTGTTGTTTGTGACCACTCAGACTACTGTTCTCTCTGCTGGCCTGTACAGGGTTCAAGTCCTACTATCAGCTTGCTACACTGTATTTATAGGAAAATACTTCCACAGGGATCATTCTAATTTAAGCACGTACATAACAAGGTAGATATTTATACTTAGATATGTTTGAGGGGACTTTTGACACAACATCATCATTATAGTTAGGTGTAGGCACAGTGGAAATGCTATTGTTGTGACACTCAGTTTACTGTTGATCCCTCACACTCTGGTTTTCTTGCCATTTTATACTAAACTGATCATTCTCCTCACCTACTGTTTCCCGGTGTCTTGCCTCCATACACTGCTGACAGTGTTGAGTGGAATGTGGCTCAACGTCCAGTTTTTAAATAGCACCCTAGTGTGAGTCAGTCAGTCCTAATAAGGCAGAAGGCAGTGACACTGGACCTAAAATACCAGCAACCACCTGACTGAGAATAAAAACTTTCCTCGTCTAAATAGCGAAGGATGATTGTTGATAGCTACAGTATGTTTGTACAGACAAGATGCAGTATGTCCAGACTCTGCAGAGCGGTTTTGAATCAGTTTCAAGTTGAGATAAAATGATAGCGCGTGGGTGGTCTCAGCAGGAGGAAAATATGTGACAACCCTGAAACAAACTCTTGTAGTTAGGACAGCACTAGTGGACAAACACACCTAGTGGACAAACACACCTAGTGGACAAACACACCTCGAGTTTGAATTCAATATGATTTCATGTATGGTTTTTTTCATTTTTATCCAGCAACTGGCTCATGAAGCAGGAGAATCATCTCATGGATTGTTTTTCTACACTGCTTAAGGGCTGACCCAACTTTATCTGACCAGAATCAGCTCCTGCTGCTCTGCCTTCACTGACATGTCAGATTATCAGCAGCTTTGACATCTGCCAGATATTTTTCTTTGACAAGCACTTTTACTGAAGTCTGGAAATTGGTATATGAATCAATCTGAGTGATATTGAATGGACCACAAGAGTGGCTGGTGTGTAGTATCCACTCTGGTGGACCACTTGGAACAAAATTTGTGTGCCGATATATCTTCCCAGTACTGTACCTATGAAACAGAGAGATGTAATCATTCAGTGGATGACATGAGGCACTGGTCTGGTTTCTTCAGGATCCTGGTGGGGGCACCGCAGGCCGCAGGTCAGGGCCCTCTGCGGGGGAGTCGGCCAGGCGCCCTGTTCAGGTGTCCAATCACCCCAGAGGAATACGACTGTGAGAGGGTGGATATTGATACTGATGGTGAGTGTACTGTAGCTGAGCTGAAACCATAGGTTGACTGATTGATGTTAATTAAATGAGCAAAAATTGTCTAAATCAACTCCTCAGATAGTTTTTGTGGATTTTTTAGTTCAATTGGCTTGTAAACTTTTAATTTACAACTAATTATTAGTCAAAACAACCAATTTAAACACAAAATTTAAATTATGACATGTTACTAGTTCAATGCAAGTTATTTATTTAGTACTTGACACCAATCGATAGTTGGAAGCTGGAAGACATTATTTAAGTAGTCCACAAAGATAAATGCACTTTTTATCTTCGATCTCTAACGTATAAGGTTTTCAAGACAAGTTCATTTGATGCATGATTAAGTTGTTATTATATCTTCATATCTTGTGACGCTTCTAGAAAATGTTTCCAGTCTAGTTGACTTACTTTAAATTTTACATGTTTCATCATGTATATTGCATTAGAGAGAAGTTTTAACTGTTGTTTGCTTTCTGTAGTTCAGATCCTGATTTTTTTGCAATGTGGAAACTGTTATCATTACGGTTTCCTCCTGTGCTTCCCTTCAGTGAGCCTGAACAGAGAGAGCAAAGACAACCAGTGGCTGGGAGTGACTGTCAAGAGTCAGGGGATTGGAGGAAAAGTGGTGGTAAGTGAGGATCACATAATGTAAACACATCAGGACAGGAAGCTGCAGGAAGGTCTGCCTTGTCTATGGAAATAGTAATGCTATTTGACCTCTGACCTGGTGAACATTTCCAGCTTTTATTTGGAGTCCTTCCTGTAAAAAGTAAGATATATGATTAACAAGCAAAGGAAAATCATAAAGAGCAATACTCCAATTCCATGTTCTGTCTCTCTTTAGACTTGTGCTCACTTGTATGAACTGAGGCACCGTGTCAGCAAACCGTCAGAGACCCGTGACCCTATCGGACGCTGCTATGTCCTGAGTGAGGACTTGACGGAGCGAGACGACCTGGATGGAGGAGAGTGGAAGTTCTGTGAGGGCCGACCTCAGGGACATGAACAGTTTGGCTTCTGTCAGCAGGGCCTCGCTGTCAGCTTCACCCCAGACAACAACTTTATTCTGTTTGGGGCCCCTGGGACATACAACTGGAAAGGTAAGGTGTCTAGTTGACCTGCAGAAGGCTGGACCACAGAAACAAGGCTGACAAAAATGCTTGCTTTGATGTCATATTTTTAAAGCTGAATTATTTCATTAATTATTTGATTACATCCCACAAAGTGGTGGTGTATTGTAGTTGTTAGTGTTTGTGTGTTCGTCCGTTCATCCACCCGTCTATCTGTTCATCCTGCCATCCGTCCACCAAATATCTTCGCAATTGTTGCAGATAGAAAGGTGAAACAAAAAGCACATTACTGGGGCGGCAAAAGGGATGAAAATGAGATGATGACCTTGACCTTGAAAAACTAGGTCAAGGTCAAATTTCAACTTTTGTTCTCTGAGGAAGATAAGATAGAAAAATGAGGGAGAAGGCCAGTTTGAGTAAGACCGTAGATCAAAGCTAGTGCTTTGATCTATGAAAGTAGGTCAGAGTAAAATACTTACATTCAGGGGTGTCGCGGGATGTTGCAGACTCTGACTGCCTTGGTTCTAGTCTATACTGAGATATTTTTGCAAATATCTCAGGAACCGGATAAGATAGAAAGACAAAACAAAAGGCATTATATTCATGGAGCCAAGGGGATGAAAATTGGATCATAACCTTGACCTTGAAGAAGTAGGTCAAGGTCACATTTTCACTTTTATACCTTTTTATGTACACATCTCTGAAACCTCATGCCAAATAGAATGTACCAGTTACATGTTGGATCATGGGTCTTTTATTAAATGACCCTGACCTATGAGAGTAGGTCAGGGTAAAATTTTGATTTCAGGGGTGTTGCGGGATGTTGCAGTCTATGAGTGCCTTGTTAAAAACTGAATTCATTGATGAGCTCTGTGACAGTTTAGAGTAATAGTAGAGGTAGAGGAGACAGAGCCAATCAATGTTAAAGCGTAATTAAAAAAAATAGAGTTTAGATGAATCAACTAGTAGCAATGAAAAAGAATCACATTGATTTATAAACCAATCTCGTGATTGGATTCAGCAGCGTGCACTTAATCAAAGAAAGATCAGAGATTATTCTGATGTCATATTGGTTTGATTTATTTTGTATCGCTGTTGTTTTTCACGTGAAATCAATGCTGTGTTTTACTTTGTTACAATCTGTTAGAGCTTATTGTAATTCATGCGTTGAACTGTATGTCATCAGAGAGAGAGAGAAAGAGATAGACTTGTCCCAGATTCATTCAAACAGGTTTTGATGCCCTGTTTTCATGACAGCATTTTTTTGATGTGTAGAACAATTGTCTCACACAATGATAAGTAAAAATGATTTGAAATGTTGTAGTATGCATACAGAGGCAGTGGTTTTTGGTTTAACACTTTACAGATCACAGCAGTGGTTCAGTAAATCGACTTTGGAGAAGCATTGATGAGCTTATTGTTGTCTATCTATTAACTAGTTAAACTGTGATTGCAAATATGATCATAAAAAGCAAACACATTGTATGATTTGTTCTAGTGTTTATGTTGTGTGTATGTGCATGCATGTGGTGTAAGTGTAATGTTGTAAATTGTGTGGCTGCTCTCTTGCGACTTTGCTGTGGCCCTCACCTTTTCCCATTCTAGGTGAGATGAGAGTCCAGCTCCTAAACCAGACTCTGCTTGACCTTGGTTTCTATGACGACGGACCCTACGAGGTGGCAGATCAGAAACAACTTAATGCCAAGCTCATCCCTGTGCCCTACCACAGTTACCTGGGTAGGATATGCCCTCCCTGCTCACTGCTGCCTTTGCAGAGGAGAAAGAGAGGGCTGGGGGAGGGTGACATCAGGGCTCATACTCTACCCCAACATGGATGACTGCGGTGACTAGAAACAGCTGACAAATGCCTCTAATTGGTCACTTCCTGTGGATTATTTCTGGAAATGCCTATCTATATTTGTGACTCACAACACCCTGAATATGACAGCCTCATTTAAAAAAAAATATCTTTCCCGTGTGAATGTGGGTGGAGGCTGGTAAATTGTTGTGATGCCAATATTTGCTCAAGTGTGGAGCACTCCCTGGGAAAATATTGACCATATAAATAACTCAATAGTAGTGATGTTACCCTAATTTCATCCACATCTAAAAACAAAGCAGGACAAAACTTTAGAGAGGGTGGTGTACAACTAGTCAGGGTACAGTCTGAGCCTGAAGTGTCATCTCTCCACCTGGTGCACGGTGGTTTTGCAGAAGAACGCTGCAGAACCACAAAGAACAAAAAGCAAACAATCACAGCCTGTCTCACCTGCACCTCCCTCTCCCCTTTTCTCTCTTTTTTCACTCTTTCCTCCCCTCACCATTTCACCACCCCATTACTCCCCATCCACACTCCCTCCACTGTCTCTTTCTTTCTCTTCCCGTCTCGGGCCATAGGGCTCTTGTTTATGGCTAGCCCCATTGAAGATGCACTGCTGTACAAAACTCTGGAGCCCTCCAACCGGCCCACACCATTTGAAGATGTAGCTCATAATAGCTACTTAGGTTTGTAGGCCTGAGGTGTTTTTGTTCAGACTAGATTTGGGCTTGTAGTGGAAGTAGCAACTCCCTGTCTCTGTCTATGTCTTAATCCTTCCTTCCAATCTCACCTTGTTTCTATGTACATAGATATTTAGTTTGCCACTTGTGCACTGCTTGAGGCTGCATCACCTTTACTGTTATAAAGAGACAACTATCCAAATTTAGTCTAAGTGACTTCTTTGTCTTGCTCTGACTTCTTATTTGACAGTCATAAATAGATGGTTGTCTCTTTGAGTAGCAGCAGGGCGTGTTTTGTCTCTAGATATCTGCTAACTGTAGTGTGTTGAATCGATCTGCATGTGTGTGTCAGTATGAAGCTTTCCAGGCGGTGGTTTTCTTGTGGTTTGAAAGGTTTAACCAAAGCTGTTTAAATCAATCCACTGGACTGTGCATTTTAAAATTAACCCAGGTGATGTGTCTCATGCTAATGACCCTCATTAGTATACAAAGGCTCGGTGACACTTGCATTACAACGAACCCCCTTTGACACCCCTTGGCACCCCATCAACCAACGTTGAGGAGCCAGGAGGGTTTCAACTACGGTTGTTGTAATGTGAATAGCACTGACCACACCCCACAGGGTTAATAAGCTGGGACAAGACCAGCCGCCTTCAGAACTGAAGAAGCCTCTTGGATGAGAGGCAAAACGTTTTCAAGAAACTTTCTTTAATTCCAGTGGATTGATTTAAACAAATTTGGATAACCATGACCTGGATAACTGAGAACCTACACAGACATCTCGAAAGGTTTAACTAACAAATAAATCCATCCGTACAAGTAGCCGTCTTTAGGCTCAACATGGGGCACATTGGTGGTTTGAGCTTAATGCTAACCTTAGCAATTTAACATAGTCATTTTGACTAGTTGATCTTTAGCTACTGTAATGTTATTAACTACCATAGCTTAACATCTCAACATGCTAATGTTTGTTAGCATAAACTACACACGGGAAATAAGGTTAGTGTCTCAGGTATTTTGTCATATGGATGTCGGTGCCAGGCATACAAAGGAAGGTTCAGCAAAGTTATTGCATTTCATCCTGAGAGGAAAGTAAATGTCTGTGTTAGAAATATGGTTGTTGATTTATTACAACTAGATGCAAACCTCACAGATTGTAAAAGAAGATCACCTCTGTCTGTGAGAAAGTCTGTTTGAATCAAATACTTATTGTTGAGATATTTTCTCTGCATCAATCACAACATAGACCTGCTGGAGGCGTCAGGCAACACCAAACTATGATTCATCTTCAAGTCTTGTTATAGTTTGTAATAATATAATATTTCTCGACCACAGAGGACTGACATTTGTGTTTTTTAATTTAAAAAAAAGAACATAATATTGTTCTGCGTCTTTGGTGTTTACCCTCAGTTTAACACGCCTATTTGTTGTTATTGTGGGGTTCCAGTCATTACTTTCCACTAAAATGTGTGGATCTGCCATAAATCTCTTCATTCACATACCTCCCAGCCTGCTTACCCTCCCACTCTGCACAACGAGCTATCTCCTTGGCAACACTAATTCCCACAAGACCTTTTAGCCTTCATTTATGACTCACATGCTTCCATTGATCCTAATCAGATGATATACCACACCCAAGCATGTTTATTAAAATGATAGAGACAGTGTTTCATTTAATTCTAATTATTTTCTCATGTCCCTGGGTTTTACTTGTGTCCTTTAATATGACTAAATACATAATTTACATTCCGAAAGCCGTAACTGTAAAAAAAAAAAAGGACATCCTAATTCCCTCCTCTGATGCCAATTGTGTGAAAGTTGTCTCTTCTGGTTTGAACCTGAAACAGCATTTATGCTTGTGACCTTCAGTCTTGACTTTATTCTACATAAGTTGAAGTACAAAAGCAAAGATGTGTAAAACAAGCAAGCAAACAAACAAGCACAAAACAAATATTATTACTTTTTAAAAATATGTACAGTAATTAGATTTTATGTAGCTATTTTCTTGGTGGCATGAGACAATATGTAAACTGAGCTAAGAAATCAGAAGAACAGCACAACATGGAATAAAATCTATCAAGAAAGAAGAAGGCAGATCTGTAGTTAGTAAAAATAATGTAAAATATGAAATGTACCAATGAATTCATGGTTATTACATAAGAATATCAAGAACATTGTTGACTGAAATGATATTTAGTGCTTTTGAATTAATGTCTCTGTCCATTCAGATTCAGTCCATTCAGATTCTGCAGCAATTCTGATGCTACTGTCATCACAGGACTGTTGTCCTCACCTCAACTTGTGCTTCATACAGAGAAAATTTAACAGATCAAACAATATATATGAAAATAAATAACAAAATACGAGTAATGACATTTGTGTCATTGAAGAAATAGCTAAAATCAGAATCCCAAATGAAAATGTTCACACAGAAATATGTCACATTTGTAACATAACAGTAGTGAGACAGAGTTCCATGTTTGAGTGCAGTGACTTTGGGTAGGGGTGGAACATTTAGCTCTCTGTGCTGCTTTAAGCATCCACCCCCCCAATGTTGTTTTATAGCAACGTCTTTGGAGCGAATCTGCATGTTAAACCACCCTCGGTGGTAGAAGTTGCACCGCTGTCTCCACCCGCCCCTGTTTACAGGGTCTGTGTTACAAACTGTTGCATTCCACACCTGTCACCCTGGAGCTGTTCACTGTCTCTGTTGTTGTCTCCTTTTGCATGTTTACTCAGCACTAACAAATGCAGCCCCCTCCCACCCTGCACCCGTTCCCAAATGCTCTGATTGATTACCCTCCCTCTTCACCCCTCCTGCCTGTTTTTATATTGCATGTGGTGTCTTCTGTTGAAGAATGTTTTATATGATGCATTATTTTCCACAGCTTGACAACAAAACACACACACACACACACACACACACACACACACACACACACACACACACACACACACACACACACACACACACACACACACACACACACAAACCCCTCCCCTATCCACTTGTTCACTGTGCTGCTATACCTTATTTATATGCATCCTCACATTCCTACACACACACACACACACACACACACACACACACACACACACACACACACACACACACACACACACACACACACACACACACACACACACACACACACACACACACACACACACACACACACACACACACACACACACACAGGCTATAAATCTGATTAACATCCACCCACTGTTTATACACTGCCTTTACTCGGGGCGAGCAGCAGCATCATGAATCTCACGAGGCATTAGCTGAGACCCATACATTTAATTCTATTAGCATCACAGGCCGCCCTCCGGCTCACGCTATTGGCTGCACAGCCATCGCCGGCTTCCAGCAACCCTCCACCAGCAAGCTAAGCACACAGAACATTTACACCCATCATGAGTTTGACATATAATCAATAGTCACTTAAGGTACACATTTCATTAGTCAGAAGATGAGCAGAACATCCTTCACTGGGAGGAGACGAGTCTCCCATCCTCATGGTCAATACTAACCTATGACCCTCTCCTCCTCTGGTCTTGTTTTGCCCTCCATCCTGACTCCATCTTCTTCTAGGGTTTTCAGTGGACTCCGCCATGGGGATAATGAGCCTTGGCGAGCTGACCTTTGTTGCAGGTGCACCTCGAGCCAATCACACAGGAGCGGTGGTGCTGCTGAGGAAGGACAATGTGCACCGGCTGGTGCCTCAGCACATTTTCTGGGGGGAAGAGCTTGCATCCTCATTTGGGTACTCCGTGGCAACGGCAGACTTGAACAGTGATGGGTGAGCAATTATTTGTTGAAACAAATAATTGTATGAATAAATTATATTTCATTGTAATAATTGATTTATGTTCAAAATGCTTATGTTAGATCTAGTACAGTGACTTGTACAATATTTACCTACAATAAGATTGAAATGTTCAAAAGACAAAATTTCAGTGAAGTAAAGAGATGAGTCAAGAACTGTCAAATTTCCCTTCAGTGCTTTATGGAACTTTTTAGAATGAGTATTTTTTTTAACCCTGTCTCTGTTTCTGTTCCCAGTTGGACTGATCTGATCGTCGGAGCTCCTAATTTCTTTGACCGTAAGGCGGAGATAGGCGGGGCAGTTTATGTGTACCTGAACCCCTTCGGCCATTGGGATGATCAGGCTCGGCCCATCCGCCTCAACGGAACCTATGACTCCATGTTTGGAATGACGGTGGGCAACGTCGGAGATCTAGACCAGGATGGATATGGAGGTGAGAATTAAAGAATTTAATAACATGTATGAAATGTTATTACCGGGTAAGTACTTTCACCACCAGCTAGTGGGCTATCAATCCTTTAACTTCTGTTTTGTTTCTAATGAAGCACACTGTCTCCAAATTCATGTAGATATCGCTGTGGGGGCTCCGTTTGATGGAGACGGCAAAGTTTTCATCTACAGAGGCTCAGATTCTGGAATTGAAACTAAACCTGCTCAGGTGAGTCCCGAGATTCATTCAGTATGATTGAAGTGATTAGAATGATTAAATCAGGTGATGACTCATCACAGCTTCTTATTTCATCAGGTTTTGGATGGTCGTGACTTTGACGTGAGACGTTTTGGATATTCCATCTCTGGTGGTCTGGATATTGACACCAACCACTACCCAGATGTCGCTGTAGGTTCTCTTAACGATTCTGTGGTACTCTTCAGGTGAGATAACTTTAATAGAAAATTCTGAATGACATGCATTTTATGGAAAATCCCAAGTTTAAGTAGAACACCAAATAAATATGAAGCTTATCATAAGACTTGAATTCTTATAATGCATATTTAGCACAATTTAGTGGGGAAAAAATGCTTTCTTCATCTCACTTTATGCTCTTTGTGTCCCAAAGATCTCGACCAGTTATTCATGTCGTAAGAGAAATAGCTATTGACCCTCAACACATTGATCTGGAGCAGTATAACTGCAAGGGCAGAGATGGAGTTTGGTAAGAAGGGATTATGTGACAAGCATTTTGCAAAAACAAATTAAACTTGAGAAAACGTCTTCTTCTGCTTTACAACACCGTCACAGAGCACACAGATAACACTTCTCACTTTCACCTGGCTGCTGTTTTTAGTGTGGAGGTCAAAGCCTGCTTCATGTTCACATCCTATCCAGAAGACTACTCACCACACATCAGTAAGTCACGGCCAGTTTGGTTCTTCTATCAAATAGGACCTCGGTTCTGTCTCTCAGTGAAGGAATAATTTCTATTTGCACTGTGAAGTAACTCAATCTGCAGGACTTTATTTTGGAAAGATCACAGCTGTTCCCTCAAATGGGAAGGTGGGGGGGTTCATAAATGTTAGGCCCCTGGTGGGCTCTTTAAGTGCTCTCTGTGTGCTTCCTGACATTTCTGTTCTTTCAATCCCTTTGGTTCTCCTACTCCTCTCCCATGTTTTATTCCCTTGAAGCCCTGGTGGTGCGTTTTGAAGCTGACACTGAGCGCAGGAAGTTGGGCCTCCCGCACCGTGTGAATTTCCTGGGCCGCAGTTCCCTGGAGTCAGAGTATATTCAGACAGAAGAAGTGGACATGCATCGACAGCGTCACCCTGTGTGCACCACTGCTGTCTTCCAGCTACATGTCAGTAACACACACACACCCTTTAGGACTACAAATGAACTCTTTGACCAAATCTCACAAAGCAATTGATGGGTCTTTTTCTTCTGTCTATGCAGGAAGGCATCCGTGACAAACTGCGACCCATCTCCTTGGCGATAACCCACACCATCAAGCCTGTGCCACCACGTCGCCACTCAGGCGCCACGAGGCTGGAGAAGTTGGCACCAATACTGAGTGTTTACCCCTCTAACACGCTTCACTCTGAGGTCTGAAAGCAAAACAGAAGCACAAGTATTGTACAATTGAAATTTAAAAAATCTCTTTCTTTGTTAATTTTTTTTTTACAATAAAAAACAAATCCTTTTGAGACACTCTGTTCTCTTCACACAGCATTCAGTTAAATACAATTCTGCTACAGGGAGATCCTTGGCACACGTTGAATGATTAACAACAAAGACTGAGTTAAAGGATGTTTTAGATCAGCATCTTCTTCTGCAACCTCATGCTGATTCTCCTTTTATCTACTTTCTGCATTCATATTTAATTCATGCTGCTATATAGAAAAGCCTACAGCCGATTAAAATAGAAAATTGTGTATTTTTATTTTTGATTGCATGTGAAAACAAACAAAAAAAAGCATCTTTTGTAATTTCCCAGAGCACAAGGTGATGATTTTTTTGTGTGTTTTGCTTAATCTGTAATTAATCGAGATAATACATGCATTCTCAGGTGAAGCTGCAATCAGGGGATTCCATTACTGAAAAAACAAATCTTTTGTTAACACATGTCACCTTTTTCATGTTACATAATTTAGTCCTAATTTAAACTTTAACATCAGAGATCAGAAATGCTTTTTGATGCAGCTCATCTGTCTCCTCCCCTCTGAAGGTGAACTTCCTGCGTGAGGGATGCGGCAATGACAAAATCTGCCAGAGCAACCTGAGGCTGAGCTACCAGTTTGGAACAAGACCTCTGAACTCTGACCACTTCATCCCTCTGCCAAAGTTAGTGTCTCCAGAGCGCAATCCTGTTGCCTAGCAACCGATAATCCATGTCTTTACGACAAAAACATACTCCTTACCAGCGGATAATAAACTTCCATCTCTAAGGTCCATCATAAGTTGATATTGATGATTTTATTAATGGTTGCTAAATTATATATTCATAGTTTTTTCATCAGCTACACAGAAATTAGTGCATTATTTTTAGTAGTTTATGACCATCTTTATTTACATTTGTACATTTACATACAATCAGTAATTTTCAGTCAAAGGTACTCGAGGTAATCACACACATATCTGTAACACATTGTCTGTACCAGATACTTGTTTCTTTTGAATAACTTCTCCCTAACGTTCCACAGAGATGAGTACGATGTGCAGGTGTTCTCCCTGTCAGACCAGCGGTTGGTGGTGCTGGAGGTCACCGTCACCAACATGCCCTCCAACCCTCTGAACCCCGACGAGGACGGAGATGACGCCCACGCTGCTCAGCTGCTCATTTCTCTTCCAGACACTCTTTCGTATGCTGGCTCCAGGGTCCCACCACAGGTAAGAGATGATGGAAGAAGAAAAAAAACCTTTGTGGAGGCATATCAGGTATGTGTTTAGATCTCTAAGTTTACTGAGTGGTTTTTGTTTTTTTTGCTGATTGTAGATGAGATGCCAAGCGAACACGAATGGATCCCAAGTTGAATGTGACTTGGGAAACCCTGTGAAAAGAGATACAAAGGTAAGGACAGGCAACAGCATGAGTTCATTCAAAGCTAAAGTGGGTTTGTTTCTGGCGTGCCTTTTTGTAATCATCTCCAACAACGTGATAAAAGTCAGAATAATCTGACTTTAGCCATCTCTTCATCACGATCAAACGTCTTAGACTTACTGCTTTTTCTGACATCATCATCATTTCACTTTTTTTCAGCTGACCTTTTCCATCAACTTGAGCACATCTAGCATTACGATTGAGACCACTGAGCTGACGGCTGATCTCTCATTGACAACGTAAGCGCCCCCCCCCTCCCCACACACACATGTCAGCTGAGTAGATGATGGGCCCATTCCTCTCATGTCCAGCTATGATTACTTAAGTGCACACAAACCAGGTGATGTCTGATCCCAGTGCTTGCTCATGGTTTCCTCCTCAGAATCAGTGAGCAGCCTGACCTTACACCAGTCACTGCTTATGCTAAAGTCATCATAGAGCTCCCTCTGTCTGTCATCGGGTGAGTAGGTCTTCAGTACCTTCATAAATGTGTCTGCTTTAACTGTCATTCTGTGTTAACCTGTTCCAAGACTGTTTTTTCATGATGTTCCCTCTGTCATGTTTTATCTGCATTGTTTCATACATATTACCTCCACATTAACCTGACATTTCTGGTCCTGTTGGAAACGATTTGTTTTTAACTTCTTTTTGATAGAGGAATTTAAAAATGAGTATGCATCTGAACCATTAAGATATGCTAAATCCATAGCTTGTGTTTAGATTTAGACAGTACAGCTACCATACCCTTTATAGACTGTAGTATGTTTTCAGCTGTCTGAGCCACTGATGTAATCTCTGTGTTTACTGCAGACTTGCTCGTCCCCATCAGCTGTTCTTCAGCGGGACAGTGAAGGGAGAGAGCGCCATGACCAGTCTGGAGGACATTGGCAGCCCTGTGGATTTGGAGTTTGTGGTAAGAAACCTATCAATGGGTGTTCGTATGTGTAGAAGTTAATCTATTATAAGGTGGCAAAAATCAATTATGAACATAGATAACTGCTGATAATGTCTTCATGTATGTTTTTGTCAGGTCTCTAATCCTGGGCAAGCTCTGCAGACACTTGGTTCGGCCTTCCTCAACGTCATGTGGCCTTATGGACTGTCCAATGAGAAATGGCTCCTTTATCCATCTAGCATGAAGTTTGAGGGTCACCCAGACACACACTGTACCTTATCAGGGGCTATGAATCCTCTGAAACTGTACAGCTCTTTACCACAGCTTACCAATTACACGGTGAGCAGGAAATCTCAATTTATCATGACACATTTAATAAATCATCAACATTTGAAAATATTTTTTCCAGATAATTGAGTTTAGATGGTAGCTGTCATAGTTAATTGTCATCAAGTAAAAAAACTGTGAGCTGGAAAATGCCTTACGTCAGTAACATTTGAGGTTGCAGGTGGTCAAATATATTTCAGTGAAAGTCGTCCTCTATTATTTTCTGCACCATTACACTGTAAGGTATAAAAATCCAGATTTTTTTAGATTCCAATTTATCTATGTTTGGACATGTGGTTATCTTCAGTCTGGACGAACGCGTCGCTCTCACCCAGAGGACCAGGGTAAAGTGATGACCAAAGGGAGCACAGGACGAAACACCCCAGCTGTGGCAGCTTCAGAGAGGCGAAAGTCATTGAAACTGGTAAAAAAAGACAACAGGAAAGACATTACCTAAAGACTATTCAACACACCCAGTGGATCAATTTTCTTTCTTAGCTACTCTTGTCAGTCTCTGGTTAAGTCATCATGTTTTCTTCCAGGATTGTCTCTTGGGGTCGGCGCGTTGTGTTCTGTTTCAGTGTCCCCTCCACAGCTTCTCTGGTCAGGCTGTTCTCACAATCCGTGCCTGGCTGTGGAACAGCAGTTTTATTGAGGTAAAAGAAACCCCCGCCATCATCACATTAACATCTAACAGTACATTACATTTACAGCTGCTGGCACATGAACACTGAGGTAAGTCAACTAAATGAACAGTAACTGCAGCAATTTAACTAAAAGGATGAAGCTTTAATGCTAAGGCAGTAAGAAAACTGCCATCATGATATTCAGCTTTAGTCATCAGTGTAGAATTAGCAAGGAACACCTATCCGACATGGTCTTTGTTGAGGTTACAGAAGACCAAAATTTTCTTTACAGGGTTTATGGGATGTGAGGCGTCACAAAATATATCCATGATCACATGTCACAGGCCAAAATGTCAGGGTTAAAGTTTGCATTAATAACAGTTAGGAACATCTTCATTCGTGTCTCTATTGTGGTTGTTTCTCAGGAGTTTTCAGCAGCCAGTGCTCTGGAGCTGCTGGTGAGAGCAAACATCACGGTGAAATCCAGCATCAAACATCTAGTACTCAAGGATGCTGCAGCCCAGGTACCTCAGTTCATAGATACACATCTGATTTATTCACTGTGCAGTGTAATCTCCTTCTAAAGTTGCTTTTCTATCTCTTCCTCCCTTCCCCTGCAGGTTCCAGTAATGATCTACCCTGAGCCTGGTCTGGTTGACCAGTACTGGATCCCCTGGTGGATCATCCTCATAGCTGTCCTGGCAGGGATCCTACTGCTGACACTACTGGTCTGCATACTGTGGAAGGTAACACAATACTTAAATGAAATTGTAACACTTTTTAATACATCCGCTATGTTTCAGTGTCCCAAAATAGTAAAATGATGAGAAATAATTTCAAATGATTACAAATATATCTCTGTCACCTCACCTCATGAGTGTTACTCAGGCTTTTCCTCTTTCTGCAGTAGTCCACTTATTTCTGTCTATTTTTCAGTTCTGATCTCAACCATTTTATTCCTTCCAGCTCACTCATCTGTTATTTTCCTTTTATTAATGTGTGTCATCCTTTTTGTTTTGTCTCCTTCTGTTTCATCTGGGTCCTCTTTGTCTTTGTGGGAATCTGTTGCCCAGTTTGGGTTCTTCAAACGCAGCGAGCCACGCCGGCACTATGAGACGGAATACTACCGTGCCCACTTGGGGGTCCAACCCTCGGAGGCGGAGAAGCAGGCATCAGAGCTATAACATAGAGAATATTCCCCTCTGGCCTGCTCTCCCCTCCTGCTTTCCCTCCATGCGGTAAAAATACCAACGATCGCTTCGGTCTTCGACCCACACTGACGTGGCTGATGGTGTTCATAATAATGTGAAATATAAACAAAATTATGCACTCTTAATAACAAAAATTCACAGTGGAATGGTGGTTAACTAACCAAACCTTTTTTTAGCCCTACCTTTTTTAGTCACAGTAGGTACAGTGGGTTTGTCCGATTAACTGGAATAATTGGGCCAGATATGGAACTAAAGGTTTAATTAAATAAAAAAAGTCATTAATGAAGTGTTTTCATAGACTAAAATGGTGAATACTGCTGGCACACTTTACCTATAAGCTAGTCAATGAAGCTAACATTAGCTAGATGGGTTGGTTGTGTTTCCCAGTCGATGATCTAAAATATGCAGAAATTGAAAAGTGAGAGGAAGAAGCCTTATTCCCATGCACATCAAATAGACAAGAAAATGACCCATGAATCAGAGACAAAAAGAATTATTTCAAAGAAGCCTGTTTCATAATCTCCAAAAGACACATCACTGATTCAACTGAAAACAGGAGGTTAAGGTATTGATGCCGATCTGTTGTGTTTTCTGTTAAATCACTGAGAGGAATTATGTCATTTTTCTAAGGGACTCCTTCACATTGTTCTTTCAGTCTTTGCTTATTGAACACCATCCAACCATCTCTGTTCTGTGTGCTGTTGGAACACAGTTGAATCAACACTTGTTCATTCTGGCTCCAGTCTATGAAAAAACTCACCATCAAATGAGCACTTACTGCACTTATTGTACACTGTCATTCAAGACTTTTCTTTAATTTGACCAGGTGCCAGAATCAATCTGTCATTAATCTGAGTGCTTTTGTTTGTATTATGTGCAATTTTTCTTAACACTCAGCACTTTGGCTGTGGGGTTGTTTGCAATTCAAGGAGACCTTAGTTTGATGCTAAAGAATGCAGAGCATGTTGATGTGTTTTTATCCAAAAGTCACCTTGACTGCAGATCATCAGATAATCACTTTTTAATTCTCCTCTGTCTGAAATGACCTAAAATGATGTGATTTTAGTGGAATAAATAGCATTTTATATCTCTTACTTGGAATGATGCAGAAAAGAAAATAGACTCTATACAGCATGACATCATGTAATTTCTTTGCTTCCTTCCTTCGTCCTCCTTTCTCCCTTTCCTCCTCATTACACCTCTACCTGCATTCATGTTTCCTGTGCCAACAGTGCGGTTTCTTCCGGCGGGCCCACTACAACGACAAATTGCCTCAGTACCATGCGGTGAAGATTCCTCGTGAAGATCGACCACAGTTCCAGACGGAGAAGTCAGGAGTTGTTCATAAAAAGGAATGGGCCACGCACTGGAGCGACGGGACCTCATAACTCCCTCTATAGCACTGACTGACTAAATTAATTCAAATCCCCATGCGTGAAGCTCATTCTGTCTTCGCATTGGAACTAATGGACTAAAAGGTGCACATAGACTGAGACATATCGTGCACTCTGGACTGTGTCAGTACTTACATATTGGTGGTCTGTTACACAATGGACAGATTTATATCCTCCCAGAATGTAGTCTGCTAACAGCTGGGATTGGATAGTCTATTTATACTGTACATACACATCAGTGTTTTACAGTAATTACTGAAGGCCAGCAACTAAATTAGAAAAAGTGTAGGAGCTCAATATGTTTTACAGCCTGCAGAAGGAGCACTGATGCTCACACGGACCTCATTGTCTGCTGTTTCTCAACTGCCAGATCAAAGGACGTTTAAAAAAAACACACAAAAAAAACAACAACTCAGAGACATGCATGAATGCACAAATATACAGTATAATGAGTGAGACTGATATGGCCAATGATATATAACATATTTTTTATACAATTTCTTTTGTTTATTTTACTCAGTGGTAAACATTGGAAAACGTCAATAATCTGTACAATAAATGAGGTGAGATGTTTGCAAACACTGAATGTGTTATTGTATGGGCTTGCTCATTCCTCTCAGCTGACTAGAAAAAAAACACTGAATAAGTCCACATGACAGTTTTTGTATATCTTTATTCGAGGACTTTATTTGTCAATATCATTTGATTTTTGCTAATATGTCAGTCAATTGTACTGTATATTTATATTGTCTGAGTGAACTTGAATAAGAATAAGCCTATGACAGCCATGGCCATAGAACTGTTAGTGTGTCCATGTGTAAGTGAAAATGAGCCAAAGATTGATTTTTGAAAGAATTTCCAGGCTCATAAGGACATTCGTGAATTTGGTGTGAAAATAAATCCTTAATAATTCTCATATCTGACTGAAATGGCTTTTGAGCAACACCAACTTTATGTTTTTAATATGTAAAAAGATTTCTCCTGCAGATCATAATGTTTTTATAAATAGTTGTTGAATGCTTTAGTTGCATTACATTAACCTGCTTCTCACACTAATGCATATTCAAAGAATATCAGCCAGGCTAGAATAGAATATTAATTTCAGTGCTGACATTTCTTCGTCCAAAAAAAGTGCCTTACTGAGAAAATGGCAGATTGTGACCAGCTGGTGACAGGAGGCAATTTGGGAATGAAATCTGATTAGTTAGTGTGATGTCTGTCGACAAATAATTATCAGTCCAACAATTAAACAACATGGACAGAGAGAAGCAGAATATATTGGCAAGCATACTTTTTTTTTTTTAAGTAATGCAGTTGGAAGTGGCTGCAACGCATGAAGAGACAGCTTGTTTTAATTAAGTATTGCTGGACAATCTTTGTTGCATGAAGCTCCTGTTGCTGTTTTGACATCCCCTCTCCCCCACCCTATTTTTACATGACCCAGTGTTTAATTTATTGTTTTGCTGCACTCTCTTAACAATGTAAATAAATAAACTCATCAGATTAAGAAAGTTGTGTCATCCTCAGTTGAATTTTAGCAACTTTTGTAATTTACTCAATTTTGCAGTTCACATAGAGACCACTAGATGGAGGCAAATAACAACTGGTCCTCTTGCTATCAAGTATAGTACAGTAATTGTTTTCTGTGTGATACAAAAAGGAAGTGACAGTGATTCAGAGTGTAATTGTCGCCATTTTAGGTCTGTAACAAAACAACCACAACGTAATAAAAACATTTGTGTGGAATAAATTTGTATGATTCTATTTCTTGTGGTAATCTTGTTTCAAATCCAATCAGTTGCCCCTGGTCTATTTAAAAAAGGCCCCCCACTACCCATTCTCTCCTGATCACAGATGAGTCTTACCACTTTAATTCCTCTTCTGATAGATAGCTAGACAGACAGACATCAGACAGAAAGACAGAGACAGACAGACAGACAGACAGATGTTATTCATAGCATGGTCAGCCATTTGTGTGTGTGTGTGTGCTTACGTGTGTGTGCTTACGTGTGTGTGTGTGTGTGTGTGTGTGTGTGTGTGTGTGTGTGTGTGATGATTAGATACTTCTTTAATACTAGATTTGACATTAATGATTTTTCTTTTCATTGTGTCTAATGAGTGACAACTGGCTTACAATACACGTACGCCAATACTTCACACACACATAAACACACACCATGTGATGAAGCCGGTGCCACTCTCACAAATGATGATAAAAGTTAATTTAGCAGGAGGGAGGCTGACATTTAACAAATGGTTTTCTCTCCTTTGGGAGGAGATTTTCTCTGAAATCTCTTCAATCAGCAAAGTAAAGAAAAACAGCCATAAAACCTCCTCTTCTGCAGCGTAAGCAAGGGATTTGATGACTACATTGTGTCACTATGGTACATTTGGAGAAAGCATACATAAAGCACGGTCACTGACTCTTACCATCATAAACATACTGTATGTATGAAAGTAAACGTACATACTCACTACAATGTAGTCTCTATAATACTAAATCATTTTTTCAAAAACATTTCCACAATAAACATAAACATTAATGTATGAAACAAACTCTTAGTTTTACCTTTTACTGAACCACGTCACTGTAAAACTTGCTGTTATTCTCAAGCAATAATCTACAATATAAAAAGTAATAGGCCACCGACGGGTTATTGTTGTATTTATTTCTTTTATGATTCTCTTGTGTCTGATTTTAGGTTCATTACATTTTTTCTTCAGCTCATTATTGTTTTCCTGTTTAATCTGTTGAATTCTGGAGTGTCTTTAAGTCGGTAATGAGTGTTCTAAATGTCTGTATACGCTCAGACCAGTGGACAACAGGGACTGGAGGATCAGAGTCCATTTACAGGGATTTATATGTTTAATAACTGAGAGGCTTCTGTCGCGCTACCCTAAGGGCCACATAATGAGGCACTCTGGCTCTCAGTCATCACTAATGTCCTGATCCTGCTAAAGTCTCAAATTAGACAGTCCGTCCTCCATCCTGTCCCCTGTTCCCACTTGAACAGTGACATCTTTCTCATGCTCTCTGGGGGTTTTGCAGCCAGAGACCTTGAGGTGTATATAAACCCAACGAGGATGTTATCCTCACTGAAGTTAGAATTACACTGAACGAAGAGGACACTTAACCCCAAGCAGTACGACTTTTTGGTTGTTCTCTTGGTACCAAGCCTTTGACTTCAATCGGTTCCACTGTACAATTGAAATCTCTTCCTTGCCTTTGCCATCAACATTAAGCTGACCTCCTCCCAGTTTGAGACCATGGACACAGCTGCAGTGGGGACTGTCCTGGCTCTGGTCGTGGCGCTGGCTAGCATCAGTCAGGCTCTTCACATCGACGGCAGTTTGGACAGAAATGACATGCTGCCGGGCTCAGACGAGAACACGGTGGACCACTTGCTGGAGCTGGTGAGACAGCACAACATGATCTAACTTGAATTGCAAAACTCATTTCAAGTACTTCAGTATTTTACCTTAGCTTTTGGATTTGACTGTAGCTGCACCAAGGAACAACAGCGTTTATGTCAAAATTTCAATATTGCAAAATTAAGTGGGCATATTTTGTCAGTAATTTGTGTTAAAATACTCCATTAGTTAAACTGTCAGTATCAAAGTGAAAGAAAAGTGCTTCATAGCCTTGAACTAAACACACATTTCAGAGAAATTGTCCCTTTATTCCCTTCATGTGATGAAGTATGCAAAATATTTTTTAACCAACAAATAAAATCCCATTCAATTTAGATTCCAGAAAGTCTTCCACTTCACAAGAAAGCGTGAAATGCTCCAATGTACTTTCAACACGCTGCCAGAACAGGACAGAGCAGCAAGACTCAAATCACTGAGGAAAATGTGAAGTTTTCCTATTGTGGTGTGCAGAAACAGACGGATCTGGGTTCTGCAAAACACTTTGCAGAAAGATAGCAGCAGATGTGTATTTGATAGGGTGCAAGGTGTCTTTCTTCAATCACATTGAACTAAGAGACAGTGCATGTGGATATTTAATGTTCGTATGTGTGCTGTTGTGCTCCAGGCAAGTGAAAACATAGAAAGAAACAGTGACGATCGACTGCTGACCGAGGTGCTCAGAGCTTTGCTGCTCGGGTATCAGAGAGAAACCAGGAACTCTGTCCTCCATCACCCACAGAGGTGAGGAGTCTGGGATTATCACACATACAGTGTAAAATTATCATGGAGCAAAGAAGTCACTTACTGGGCTTTCTACAATCTGCAAAAAAGCATTTATATGAAATTGAGTTACTTTTTAGAAGTACTGGAGGCTCACAGGTACATTTGGATAAAACAAACAGGAGCTGCAGAGCCCAGGAACAAGTCAGGGTTATAGGGGCTTCTGGGAAGAAAACATTAAAAGTGCCCCAGCAGAGACAGGTAGCACTGATCCTTCTTGCTCTGATCATTTAAATATATGAATAAATTAACTCGAGAATGGAATGTATCAAAATTGTCTATGTGCTGAAATCTATCCTTTATATTAGGTATTTCAAAAAGGTTTTAAATCCATGGTGTTACTTCCTGACTCCCTCACAGGTTTGGCCGCGGCTCCAAAGGGCAGGTGGTGCCAGAGGATCAGATGCATTCCCATGACTGGGAGGCTGCGCCCGGTCAGATCTGGAGTATGGCTGTGCCCCAGAGGTTTGGAAAGAAATAATCTGGCAAAGAGATCCACAAAGAGTCCTGGCAACAGATCGAACAACAGGCAGTGCTGGTTGGACACACAACATTTGAATAATGAAAGCTCATTTCCAGCATTGCTCCATCAGGCCTTACTAGTTACTCTAAGTTCACTTAAAGATGATAAAAATTTTGTTTCTGATGTTGCATGTTGATAAATACATCATTTCTATTTGTTGTTGTTGTTGTTGTTGTTTTGTTTTGTTTTATACGTCTCATTTATCCTGACTAGAATATTAATTAGCAGTGTTTGCTATACATTCTTTTGCTACATATTTTGATATTCATTTGTTCTCTTGTCAAATAAAAGAGCTCTGAACTCAGGAAAGAGAAAGGGATTTCCTTATCACATTAAAAGTTCCTTAAAATAATGTACAAAAACAAATTCAGAAAACAACACACATAAAGAAGTAGAATGCAAAATATTCTCAAACAAAAAAAATCTTACATAGATGTAGATGTTAAACTACTCCACTTTATATCTGCAACCCATAGATGTGCATGATTAGTTTTTTTGGTGCATGGATGGGATGCATGGAGCCCTGCTCTGCAGAGCAGTGGTTGCTGGGTTTTGTGTGTGGTGTATTTAAGGGCCACCTGGGGATGCAACATGCAATAAGCCCCAGCACTAATTAAAACACAGCAACATGCAATTACTCTACATTTTCATGGTTTCCGCAGCCAATTACTGGGAAGGGAAGTGTACGAATCCCTCTTAGGAAGAGCCTTTAATAGTCTGACCTCCCATTCCCTTTTACAAGCACAGGAGGCAAAATGAAGGATAACTGCATAGGAGAATATTGACAGATGATCTCTATATTTTTACTTATGATTAGGTCACTGTTATGTTGCATCTGTGTCAGATGTTTTCTCAACATTTACACTTTAATCAAGATCCATTTTTGAATTATGCCTAAGACACTTTACACTAGGGCATATTTTTCTCGTTATCTCTCATGAGACATTGTATTTTAAATTTTTGCGTCTTTGTCTGTCAGCATGCTGCATTTTTACATGATCTATAATTAAACCAAACAAAACAGGAAAACAGATTTATAAAATAAGAATTTAAGTGTATTAAAATTTTATTCCAGTACAGCAGCAGTTCTAAAATATTGTAGAAATTTATTAGTGATGTATAAATTGGTTGCTACGAAGCATCTTAAATACTGTTGAACCAACAGTGATCAAGAATGATCAAGCTAACTTCTGAATATTTGAACATCATATGAACCAACAGATATTTGGACATTTTCAGCTCATATTCTATTAATATAGACATGGATCTGTGACCACCATTACATGTGATCTTGTTTACTCCCTGATAAAAATTGGTTCTACTATTTATTAGCAAGCTAAAGCACAATGTGCGTGGATTTGCCTTATAAGTTATAACCTTATAAGTGACCTTTACGTCATTAAGGTCAGGGCATCAAGTTTCTAATATTTGTTTCAGCTGATTGATTCAATGATTACATTTTTTATTATAGAAAATGGTCAGATTTTTTTATTTCAATGAGAAAGGCGTGTGAGCTGTGAAAAAGAATATAAGGCTACGTGAAATGTGTTACAACATGAAGATAAAGAGAGAACCTAGAACCAAGGCATTCACAGACTGCAACATCCCGCGACACCCCTGAATTCTAAATTTTACCCTGACCTACTTGCATAGGTCAAAGATCAAAGCTAGTGCTGTGACTTACTTTCATAGATCAAAACAGTAGCTTTGCTCTATGGCAGGGCTCAAAATTGCGAACATTTTGGTCCCATATGCGCCCAAATTTTTATCAGTGCGACTACTAAATATATTTGGGAGCACCAGTGCGACTAGGGAAAAAAATCTGGTGCGCCTTTTTTCCCCCTCTTCTCTCTTGCTCTTTCTCTCTCTCTATAGAGCAGGGGTCACCAAATGGCGGACCGTGGTCCGGATCCAGACCGCGTGATGGTTCTGTCCGGATCCGTGACCACTCCATGATAAATTCACGAGAGTAGATTTTCTTGGCGCATTTTTACTTGCAGTTCGCGACAACAGACGGCAGGCGCTGCTCCTTCAGTTAATACAGTAATAGCTCCACTCAGTTCAGCCAATCAGATCGTTTGTCTACCCTGCGCTGTCAGCGTACCAGAAAGTGAGACAGATCGCTACCGCTGTGAGTTTACCGCTACAGCGGAGCACAGAAGAAGGGAGACAGCATAGCTCCAAACGAAGGGAGGTCAATGAGGAAAATCGCTGGTTAACAATGAGTGGACGAAATTCATGTTTATTCCTCCGTCAGGCAGTTCAAAAACATTTTACCTCATATGGTCTGAATACGCAGCATGAATTAATTAATAACTTAAAGCGCCACTATGAAACAAAGCACAGTTTTTGCGCAGAATTTTCCCTGAAGCTGAGGGCAAAATGAAGGAGAAAAATGCAAACAAATGTTCACTAAAGGCATGGTGGAGTTTAGGGCAACAGAAAACATCTTTTAGTGATGGGACAGTTGTGAATAAGTGCTTAAAAGCTGTTGTTGACATTTTGGTTAGGGGAAAACAGAAAGATGAGATGTGTGGAAAAACTCCCAACGTCAGCTTCAACAGCAACCAGGAAATCAGAAATATTAACATCTGGATGCAGCTAGCACCATGCATCCCTGTGGACATTGATGAGTTGTAGTTTGTGTGTGTGTGTGCGTGTGTGTGTGTGTGTGTGTGTGTGTGTGTGTGTGTGTGTGTCAGCTTCTTTCACAATGATAGGAGCTCTTTGCTGAATTTAACACCACTATGAAACACACACAAGAGGAGAGGACATATAAGCAGCAATAAAAGATGCTGATCAAGTCCAGTGGTCTCTTTCACCACACATGACAGAGACCACCACAAGGTGTGCACAGGCACCTTGTGTACAAGGTTACTTGTGTACAAGTAAATGACTGTCAGGCCACATGCCCCTTTCTCTCATGAAGAAAGTTCTGTTTGCATTTTCCCCTGAAAGAGCCAGTTTTTATTCATGCTTTCTGAACATGTTTTTTTTTACTTGAAGTGTAGGCCTTCAGTTCTTTAGGCTGGGATGTCTTTAATTTACGAGAAAAAGGATTATTCAGCTCTTTTTGCACTTTATTTTTTAATTCTCAGGTTTGTGTGTTCTTCAATCTAACATAATGGCTTAAAATTTATTTGCCTGGGTCTACTTTTATTTATGGTGAGGTAGAAGAGCTAGCTGTGCACTCACGTAAACATATCCTGCATTGAAAATTGATAATAAATGATAATGTAGATATAGTGGCCTGCTATAAGACACAAATTGGACTTGGGTTTGGACCTTCTACTAAGAGGAAATTTTTCTAACCGGACCTCCGTGACTTTTAATTGAATACCCCTGGTGTAGGGGGTCCTCCTGAGGAGAACTTTGTGGCTGGGCCTTCAGTGAAAAGGTGGATGAAAGAGGGACTGAGAGCCAGGACACCCAACTAATGTTACAAACATATTTACAAAAGTGTTGACGGTTCTGTGAATAAAATACATGCCATGTTACATATATTGTCTGTACGCCTTTCTTTTGGGTAGGTGCTCCTAAAGTCTTTGCTGGTGCTACTAACTTCTAAATTTGGGAGCATCAGTGCTACCAAGAAAAAATAATAATTTCAAGGCCTGCGCCGACCATCTTCCTCGTCTTTCTATTTTATCCAGTTCCTGAGTGTACAAAAGTATAAATTTGACCATGACCTAGTTTTCTCAAGGTCAAGGTCATCATCTCATTTTCATCCCCTTTGCCGCCCAAGTAATGTGCTTTTTTTTCACCTTTCTATCTGCAATGGTTGCGAAGTTATTTGGTGGACTGATGAATGAACAAACGGATGAACACTGACAATTACAACACATCACCGCTTTGAAGCGGGATGTAGTCAGGGTGTGGGTGCCGCTGTACAGGCAGTTGCATCATCTGATCTGACAGCTGAATTAAAGAAAGACACATCTGACTTTCATGAGTCTGCAGGGGCCCCGAAAAAGCATCAGTGTGCAGCCATTATAAGAGACAGACAGAGAGACAGACGGACAGACAGACAGACAGACAGACAGACAGAGAGACAGAGAGACAGACACACACACACACACACACACACACACACACACACACACACACACACGCACAGACAATCATGCCTTCTGCATTCAATAATCATCCATCCATCCATCCATCCATCCATCCATCCATTTTCTTCAAGACAAGACGATTATAATCATCTTGTCTACAGTCACTTTTTCTTTATCACTGGTGTTGCTGGAGCCGATCCCAGCTGACTACAGACAAGAGGCACATTAAAGACAAACAGCCACTCACACTCACAGACAATTTAAAGCTGATAAATTCACCTCCGGAGAACCCGGAGAGAACCCATGCAGACACGGGGAGAACGTACAAACTCCACACAAAACGGAATTTATGTAGCACACTAGTCAATTTGACACTATCTTTTGCTGACCCTTCACTCCTGCTTCCTCTCATGGCAATCACCTTTGAAGAGAGAGAGATCTCAGTCATTTCCAGCCATGACTTTGACAAAGCACAGATCATCACATACGACAGACTAGAGTTAGTGTCTACTTTAAAAATGTCAGTGTTGATAGGAACATGCTGGAGTGCTCCTGTGAATGATCAAACAATTTCAAGTTATATAACTTTACAGTGGCTTGTTTTTAACAACAGCTAACAATTTTTCCCGCATATGAGTGAGACATACAAAACATCTGACTAAAAGTCTGCTTGAGGCTTCAGGCTCCCTCATCAAACTTGATAGATGAAAATTTCACCAGCACTGACTTCCAAACTATTTGTGATGTCACTAATTATGTTCGCACATCTGTCTCTGAAAATCTGGTTTTCATTGAGTACAGGGATGATAATAATAATCAGGGCAGAGAGCAGTTGTCCTTTTGATGAAAGGATAGAGGTTCAATCTTTAAATTTCACTGGGTTACAACCTGAACCCTAATTAACTCTCTGGGCACCCTGGCTAAGGGGTAAGATTTGTCCTCTCATGTTTTTGTCTCATCATATCCCATTTGATCACATTTCAAATTCTCTTCTCTTCTCTTCTCTTCTCTTCTCTTCTCTTCTCTTCTCTTCTCTTCTCTGAAGTTTCATCTAATGAAAAATTGTAAAGTGTTCTAAATGGGTTTTTTTGCAAAAAATCGTCCTCTTCGGAAGCACTTTAGTGCTTTCATCTAATGTAAAATTGTAAAATGTTTGAATGTGATAAAGTGTTTTTGCAAAAATCAAAAAAATCTCTTCTATTCTCTTCTTGTGGAGTTAGAGACAAGCGCTTCCACAGGAAATCAGAGGTGTACTGAAATCCTCAAGTCCAAAAGAATGGCTTTAGCCGACCTGTTGGATACTAAAGTACAGGGTGCACTGGTCCGATCCAGGGTACAAAATATCACCGGTGGATGGATGCTCCCTCTAGCTTCTTCTTTGGCCTGGAAAAGAAGCATGGACAGACCAATGTGATCCACTCCCTGCTGTCTGACACAGGACAGGAGCTGACAGAGCCTGGACAGATCAGAAGGCGAGCTGTGAGTTTTTATTCATCTTCGTATGACAGTGAATACCGAGAAAACCAGCCACTGTTAGAGGAGTTCTGTGCAGAGCTACCTCAGGTCTCCACGGAGACAAATTCACAACTCGACCAGCCACTGGAACTAGAGGAACTCCACACTGCCCTGCAGAACATGCAGTGACGACGACCTCCGGGTATCGATGGTCTGACGGTCGAATTCTATACAGCCTTCTGGGACATTCTAGCACGTGATATGCTGGAAGTGTTCACCAAAAGTCTAGCCTCAGGCTCTTTGCCACTGTCCTGCCGGAGGGCGGCCGTTGCCCTCCTGCCTAAAAAAGGCAATCTGCAGGACATCAAGGACTGGCACCCTGTGTCACTGCTCTGCACCGATTACAAGATTCTGTCCAAGGCTTTGGCTACCAGGCTGAGGGAAGCTATGGAGCAGGTCATCCACCGGGATCAAACCTACTGTGTGCCCGGCAGGTCCATGGCAGACAATGTCTACCTAATTCGTGATGTTTTGGAGGTTTCCAGATCATTGGGTATAAACGCTGGTCTCATTTCATTAGATCAGGAAAAGGCATTTGACCGTGTTGAGCACAGCTTCCTTGGACAACTATGGAGAGATTTGGGTTAAGCACCAAGTTTATTGCCAAGATCAAGGTGTTGTACAGTGAGTTCAGAGTGAGTTCAGAGTATTCTGAAGTTTAACGGCAGTTTGTGTGTCCCCTTCAGGGTGCATCGGGGCATCCGGCAGGGCTGTGCCCTGTCTGGGATGCTCTATGCACTCTCTCTGGAACCCCTCCTCTGTAAAATCCGCAAAAGCATCGACGGTTTGATTTTACCTGGTGTTAGAGAGCATTCTTTTATATGCCTATGCTGATGATGCTGTTGTTCTTATCAAAAACCAAAGGTATGTTGATGTTTTGGTGGATTTGACAAAGTCATTCAATGTTTTAACTGCTGCAAAAGTAAGCTGGAACAAAAGTGAAGCCCTTGCTGTTGGTGAGTGGCATGGCAACCTCCCGGTTCTTCCTCAAAACTTGTGTTGGAAGACTGACGGTCTCAAATATCTCGGTGTGTACCTGGGAAATGAGACAACAAGCAAGAAGAACTGGCAGGGCGTCATTGAAAAAATAGAATGGAAACTTAAGAAATGGAAATGGTTGCTCCCCAGAATGTCGTACAGAGGTCGAGTTTTAGAGATAAACAACCTGGTGGCCTCACAGCTGTGGCACCGCTTGGCCTGTATGGACCCTCCATCAGGGTTTCTAGCCCAAATCCAGACCAAACTTGTCAACTTTTTCTGGGATGGGCTGCATTGGGTGCCTCAAGGAGTGTTGTTTTTATCAAGAGAGGAGGGGGGACAGGGCCTCATCCACCTGACTAGTAGAACAGCCACGTTCAGATTACAGTTCATCCAGCGGTTTCTGACCGGACCAGCGGATCTGACGTGGTGAGAGGTGGCCAGCTGCATATTCAAACGTGTGAGTAACTTGGACCTGGATGATGCACTGTTTTTAATGGACTCTAAGTTTCTAAAGTTAAATGGTTTGCCTCCGTTTTATCTTGGTGTTTTTAAGTCATGGGCCCTATTTAAAAGCAGCCCAGGAAAAAGCTCTGACTCTCTGTTCTGGTTCCTGAAGGAACCACTAGTTCATGGAGCCATGCTGGATGTCTGCAGTGGAGCCACACCTGGGCTGTCTGCAGCGCTTTGCAGAACCAGGACCATGACCCTCCAGCAGCTGGTGGACAACGCCAGGCCTGCGTTGGCGGATTACCAGGCTGTGAGCTCCCTGCTGAACATCCAGTCCACCAGGGTGGCTCAGAGGGTGCTACAACTGTGGAGGCAAAGATTCTCCGGGAAGGAGAGAGGCCTCTTCCTGGACTATAGTACAGGGACTGTACCGGACAGCAAAGATCCTTTCCCTGAGGTCCACATCAGTCCCCTGTTTGGAGAACTGGAGAGTCCTCTCCTCGGAGATGAACGACAAATCAGCCTGCACACGGCCAACAAAAAAATACTGTACAAACAATGTGTAAAAGTAATCAACAAGAAAAACCTGTGAAACAGAGCACCCACTACCTGGGCCAACAGGATGACGGGAAATGGACCTGACCCACAGTGGAGACTTCTGTACAAACCTCCCCTCCAGAAAACAGCCGACCTCAAGTGGAGGATTTTACATGGTGCCATCGGTTCCAATGCTTTTATCTTTGTTTTCACCCCTGCGTTGTCCAGCCAGTGTCCCTTCTGTCCCCTTCGTGAAACAGTCTTTCATGCTTTCAGTGAGTGTGGGAGACTCTTCACTCTTCTAACGAATGTTTTTAATTTGTTCAGTGAAAATTTTAGAATCAGGAAATTCATCTACGGTGCTGGGTACAATAGATCGAATCAGAGAAAGTGGCAGCTTTTAAATTTTATTTCTGGAGAGGCAAAATTTATGTGACCAAGAAGAGGAGAATTGAAAAAAAATACTGTTCAAGAAGCAGCTACTGTTTTTTGCTGTAACATCAGATGTCGCTTAAAACTAGAATTTGGTTTCTATAAATTGACAAAAGACCTGAATAACTTTAGGAACATCTGGTGTTACAAAAATGTCCGATGCACTTTAGTTGATGACCACCTCACTTTTGCAAACTTCCTGTTATAATGTACTAGTTTTTATATTGTATTTCCCTTTGTTTATTGGTGTTTAGTGTTTTTGAGTGTTTAGTGTTTTTGAAGTTTCATCTAATGAAAAATTGTAAAATGTTCTAAATGTTCTAAATGTGATTGAAGTTTTTTTGCAAAAAAAACCAACAACTTCTCTTCTCTTCTCTTTTCTTCTCGTATCTGACCTGATCTTGTCTAATCTCATCGCATAACTTGTCTATTTAGATATCTCATCTCATTTAAACTATTGTCTAATATTTTCTCATCTTTTCCCATCCTGCATCTCACATTATTTTATACCTCATCTCATCTCATTTTATCATTTATTTTTTTATAATGTAAAATGTCATCAAGGAGACTTTCAATATTTCCTGAACAACACCAAAGCTTGACTTTAATACTCCTTTTCCTTTCGGCTTTTCCCTTCAGGGGTTGCCACAGCGAATCAATTGCCTCCATCTAACCCTGTCTTCTGCATCCTCTTCTCTCACACCAACTACCTTCATGTCCTCTCTCACTTCATCCATAAACCTCCTCTTTGGTCTTCCTCTAGGCCTCCTGCCCGGCAGTTCAAAACTCAGCATCCTTTACCAATATAATCCCTATCTCTCCTCTGGACATGTCCAAACCATCTCAGTATGGCCTCTCTGACTTTATCTCCAAAACCTCTAACATGTGCTGTCCCTCTGATGTACTCATTCCTGATCCTATCCTTCCTGGTCACTCCTAAAGAGAACCTCAGCCTCTTCATCTCTGCTACCTCCAGCTCTGTCTCCTGTCTTTTCCTCAGTGACACTGTCTCTAGACCAAACAACATCACTGGTCTCACCACAGTTTTGTACACCTTTCCTTTCATTTTAGCTGAAACTCTTCTATCACACATCACACCTGACACTTTCCTCCACCCGTTCCATCTTGCCTGTACAGGCTTCTTCACCTCTTTTCCACAATCTCCATTGCTCTGGACGGTTGACCCGAAGTACTTAAAATCCTCCACCTTCTTGATCTCTTCTCCCTGTAACCTCACTCTTCCACTTGGATCCCTCTCGTTCACACACATGTACTCTGTCTTACTGCGGCTAACCTTCATTCCTCTCCTTTCTTGGACAAACCTCCAGCTCTCTAGCTTCTCCTTTGGGCTGTTTCCTGGTCTAACTACAGATCACAATGTCATCTGCAAACATCATAGTCCATGGAGATTCCTGTCTACCCTCGTCTGTCAGCCTGTCCATCACCATAGCAAACAAGAAGGGGCTTAGAGCTGATCCCTGAGGCAGTCCCACCTCCACCTTGAACTCCTCTGTCACACCTACAGCACACCTCACCACTGTCTTACAGTCCTCATACATGTCCTGCACTGCTCGAACATACTTCTCTGCCACTCCAGACTTTCTCATACAATACCACAGTTCTTCTCTGGGCACCCTGTCATAAGCTTTCTCCAGATCTACAAAAACACAACGCACCTCCATCTGGCCTTCTCTGTACTTCTTTATCAACATCCTCAAAGCAAATATTGCATCTGTAGTACTCTTTCTTGGCATGAAACCATACTGCTGCTCACAAATGCTGACTTCTGCCCTTAGTCTAGCTTCCACTACTCTTTCCCATAACTTCATTGTACGGCTCAATAGCTTTATTCCTCTGTAGTTGTCACAACTCTGCACATCTCCCTTGTTCTTAAAAATGGGCACCAGCACACTTCTCCTCCATTCCTCAGGCATCTTCTCACTACGTAAGATCCTGTTGAACAACCTAGTTAGAAACTCTACTGCCACCTCTCCTAGACACTTCCAAACCGCTACAGGTATGTCATCAGAACTGACTGCCTTTCCAGTTTTCATCCTCTTCAATGCCCTTCTCACTTCATCCTGACTAATCTTCGCTACTTCCTGGTCCACAACAGCCACCTCTTCTAGTCTTTGTTCTCTCTCATTTTCCATGTTCATCAACTCTTCAAAGTACTCTTTCCATCTTCCCATCACACTACTGGCTCTTGTCAATAGACTTCCATCCCTATCCTTAATCACCCTAACCTGCTGCACGTCCTTCCCATCTCTGTCTCTCTGTCTTGCCAACCTATATAGATCCGTCTCTCCCTCTTTACTGTCCGACCTAGCATACAAGTCATCATAAGCCCCTTGTTTGGCCTTTGCTACCTCTACCTTCACCTTACGCTGCATCTCCATGTACTCCTGTCTACTCTCCTCAGTCCTCTCAGTGTACCACTTTTTCTTAGCTAACCTCTTTCTCTGTATACACTCCTGTACCTCCTCATTCCACCACCAAGTCTCCTTATCTACTTTCCTTCCAGATGACACACCAAGTACTCTCCTACCTGTCTCCCTGATCACATTAGCTGTAATTGTCCAGTTATCTGGAACCACCTCCTGACCACCAAGAGCCTGTCTTAACTCCTTCCTAAAAGTCATGCAACACTCTTCCTTTTTCAGCTTCCACCATTTCGTCCTCTGCTCTGCCTTTGCCCTCTTCATCTTCCTCACTACCAGAGTCATCCTACGCACCACCATCCTATGCTGTTTGGTTACACTCTCGCCTACCACTACTTTACAGTCACTGATCTCCTTCAGGTTACACCGTCTGCACAAGATGTAGTCTACCTGTGTGCACCTACCACCACTCTTATAGGTCACCCTATGTTCCTACCTCTTCTGGAGGAAAGTATTCACTATAGCCATTTTCATGCTTTTTGCAAAGTCAACCACCATCTGTCCTTCAGCGTTCCTCTCCTGGATACCAAACCTGCCCATCACTTCCTCATCACCTCTATTTCCTGCACCAACATGTTGACTGAAGTCAGCACCAATGACAACTTTCTCACTTCTAGGTATGCACTGCATCACTTTATCAAAGTCCCACCAGAATTTCCCCTTCTCCTCTAGCTCACATCCTACCTGTGGAGTATACCCACTGGAAACATTGAACACCACACCTTCTATTTCTAGCTTCAGACTCATCACTCTATCTGACACTCTTTTCACCTCTAGGACATTCCTAACAAACTCCTCCTTCAAGATAACTCCTACTCCATTTATCTTCCTACCCACACCATGATAGAACAACTTGAACCCTACTCCTAAATTTCTAGCCTTGCTACCTTTCCACCTGGTCTCCTGGACACACAGTATGTTTACCCTACACTCCAATTAGGGCTCTCCGCTCTCAGAATACAGGTCTCTTGTGTGTTCCTAGAGTTAAAAAGAAGTCAGCTGGACAGAGGGCCTTCTCCTATCGTGCCCCTTTACTATGGAATAATCTCCCTATAGCTATTAGACCGTCTGAATCCATAGATATCTTTAAATCTAGACTCAAAACATATCTGTTCTACCTAACATACAAGTAATATCGGGGGTGGCAGTCTCAGTGTTTAGGTTTAGCCTAGTCCTGCCGACGAGCCGTAGGATTTCTTAGGTAGGCCCCTGCCTCCATTAATCCTCTGCCATTCTGCTCCCTGTCGCGCCACTATTGCCCCTGTTCTCTCTATCTCTCTCCCTCCTTCTCCTGTTCTCTCTCTCAGGCCTTTGTGTGGTGGATCATCGGCAATCGGCTACCTCTGTCTGCATCTGTGGCTGGTGATATCAAAAACTGCACAATGGTCCTGTTTCACCATCCTCTAGGGGAGTCTGGTTTTGTCTCATTTGGTTCTGTTTTGGTTATTGGGTTTTGGCAGGGTAATCTTACACTGTAATTTTTTTTTTTTGAGAACAATGACTTAGGCACTGTTTGGTTTGTCCTCAGAGTGGTGGATCCTTGGCAATCGGTGACCTCTGTGTGCTTCATCGGCTGGTGGTGACTTGCTGTATTGGATGGATCAGCGTGCCTTTGTCATACATTTATTATTGTTATTGTTATTATCATTGCTATTATTATTGTGTTGTTAATCTGTACATGTGATGTCTATTGCTTCGTCTGTCCACTCCTGGAAGAGGGATCCCTCCTCTGCAGTGTTCCTGAGGTTTCTCCCATCCATTTTTTCCCCTGTTAAAAGGGTTTTGGGGGGCATTGTTCCTTATCCGATGTGAGGGTCGTACTGCTCAAAGTGCACAAAGGTCAGAGGGATATCTTCCATGTGCAGATTGTAAAGCCCTTTCAGACATTGTTTGTGAATCTGTGCTATATAAGAATAAATAAACTTGAAACTTGAAACCTTCCTCCTCTGCATCATGTCAACCAACTCTCTGCCTTTTCCTGTCATAGTCCCAACATTCAACGTCCCTACTCTCAGTCCTACACTCTTGGCGTTCCTCTTCTCTCTCTTCCTACGGGCACACTTTCCTCCTCTCCTTCTTCGACCAACAGTAGTCCAATTTCCATCGGCACCCTGTAGGTCAATAGCACCGATGGCGGTCGTTGTTAACCCGGGCCTCGACCGATCCGGTATGGAAGTCGTAAATTTGATTCCCATGTTTGATTTGGCAAAAGTTTTACGTCGGATGCCCTTCCTGACACAACACTCTGTATTAATCCGGGCTTGGGACCAGCACAATAAGACACTGGCTTGTGTCCTCTTGCGGCTACATTCTTGACTTTAATACTAATGATTTTTAAATCTAATTTTAAGTGTGTGTATGTGTTTCAGTGAAAGATAATTACATTTATGTGCTAAGACCACCACCAGATTACATTTCATATGATAAAAACATGTCATGCAGACAGGAAAACTTCCCTTTTCTCTAAGTATCTGTTTCCTTTGCTCATCCACACATAAGATGACTGTGTAAACACCCTGCTGGGGTTTGTATGACCCAAGATGCTCCACTCAGCTGTCCTCAGTGTTCCTGTTAAAATTCCCTTTTATGACAAAAGATTAAAAATAGATGTACATTTTCTTACTTTTTAGGTGCAAATGCTTTTCGGTGAGAATGAAAACATTATTGAACAGTTTTGGCCTGGGGGCCATACTTTATATCATGAATTTGAAAACGGTGTTAAACATTAGAAATCTACACACTTGTGGCACTTGCCAGCTACTGTACTAAGCTAATCCATTTTTTAAAGTTGGTACGAGATAGCTGATGCTGAAATTTACTTTTAATTAGTTTGATAAATTAAAAGTTTGATGGTGAAGACAAATTAATGGCAGTGATTTGGTTTCATGATTTTAGGTGAAATGTTTATTTTCAACTGTAATCCAAAACACAAAGCCCAGATCTCCTCAGACATCCTCATTGTTTCTCCAGTCTACAGACATCGAAATATATTAAATCTTCTCTAAAGCTACTTGTCAGTGTCTGAAGAAAACTGCAAAAAGATCTGCTCATCTATTTCCTAAATGAGGAGTCAGGACTGGAAAAGATAACTGTATATTAATAATAATGTAGACATATACACTAAAATTAAATGTTCTTTAATATTTCAGTGTAAAATGACAACTTTGATATAGAAGGTTCAAGCTTCACAGAATGGAACTATTTACACACACCTACAAGGCTATTGAAAATCTGGAACAAAACAGCAGACATATGGTGACTTGCTGGTGTCAGATATCAGGGCCCTGTAGACGTGTGATGGAGGGCCAATCACACGAGACCATGAGATCAATAAAAATTGTTTTGACCAGAAACAAGCTAAGTTAGATATAAAATAAAAAATATTTTTCATAGCTGTATCTTAAATTTGTCTGTAAAATTTACTTCATGATCTGGGTAAAAATGCTGGTAAACCAATGCAGATAAAAATTTAACTGGTTTTACATTTTAAGTGTGTGCAAGAGAGTGAGTCACAGTGTACATGCCTCCTTCTTTGTCTGAAACACCATGTTGACATAAAATATGTAGGATGGTGATTTTTAAAAATATTTCCCCTTGAAGAAGAAGCTGAATCCTGCAGTCTTCCTTCCACATGCGTTGATAGAGAGAGATGTCTTTGCAATTCTCTCTCTCCCCTGTGTGCAGGGCCTTGCTCCAGCACAGCCCTGATCCCAGACATCCAATGCAGGCAAGAAGAAATGCGACTAGAGGGTGGGACTTGTACGAGTGGTGTCAGACGCAGCCAATGAGAGTGAAGGAGAGGTTTTCCTATCCCAGAACGCCCTTGCCTCAGCGATGAGAGCCAGGAGAGAAGGAGAGAGAAGCACGAGAAGACACCAGCTGAGGATAGGAAATATAGAGTAGACTATAAATAGGGCATCATCAGAGGAAGCTGTGTTAAAACATAAAGAAGAAATAATAGATAATTTAATTAAAGCTTACAAGAGTAATCAGTTTTCCCTAGGTTGAAGTGCACTAATTTGCATTCCCTGCTTCGATCAGTCTTTAACCTTTTCTCCCACGGATCATCACATCTTACTCCACTTCGTTGTGTCATCCTCTCTGAAAGATTTGGCAGCCATGGAAACTGGAAGCCCCAGAAAAATACAGTTCACTGTTCCCCTGCTGGACACCCACCTGGATCCAGAGGCAGCAGAACAGGTGAGGAAGAGGGAGAAAGGAATGGGAGAACGGGGGGGAAGTGGGAGATGGGAGTTGGGAGGTGGGTTGGCCGATCCAGGACTTTTCTGTATGTGTCGGTGAGGAAACTGGAATTTTATTAAAAATTACAGTGGAAAACATGTGAAGGGATACAATAACTTATTCTGGTCACTTTACAAAAAATAAATAAGAAAATGAGACATTTATTCCAGTATCAAGAACAAGCAGGTGCAGATAAGAGGAATAAAAAGCACATTATTTGTTGTGCAGTATTACTTAAAATAACACAAGTTTCTTGTTAAGTACCCTGTTTCGTCAATGCAGAGTAAAAATGATTAATTTAAAACTGATTTTTCCTTTGCCACTGGGGTGCACCAGGGTTCTTGAGATGTTGCGTCTCAGTGGTGTTAAGAGTGAGCGGCGTCATGGTGTGCCTCCAGGGTGTTGGTGTTGTTGTGGTTGGAGTGACTGACTGCACACACTGCGCAGCTGAGAGATGCTGACTAAAGTTGTCTGGTGGTGTCACAACATAACCTTGGTATGAAAGAAAATGCTCTAAGCCATAACAAAATGTCTTCATAACATTGTCAGCTATATTATCACGTTGTCACAGGATGACGATGACATAAGCATTTGTTTCAGGCTCTTGTGAGTGAACCTCTCTTAAAAACACAAGGGAATTTTTTTTTCTTTGTAACAGAATTATACCCAGTGGGTAAAATTCACATAATTTAGAAAATGTAAAAAAGAAAAAAAACCCTCCCATTTTCTAATTTTTTATAAATATGGCATGAACTTGGATGACAATTCATATTGAATGAGCCTTGAGTAAAACAGAAATATAAATGAGTCTTGTACTCTCCTTTTCTTCCATCTTCCCACTGTTCGGCTGAGGATATTACTGTGGGTCGAGTGTTATGCATATATGTTATATGTAAGTTTGCCCTTCTGAGGACATTTGATTTTATGGTTGAGGGGACAATTCAGTCTGTTTATGGTTCAGGTAGACGTAAAGCTTCTGGTATGCTGAAGATATATAAGATGACCAAGCTCACTTGTAAGGAAGTGTCTGAGACTCTTCTGCCCTGTGGCGGTGTTTACTTTTGGTGATAGTTATGTATTATTATTTTAAATAGATAGATAGATAGATAGATAGATAGATAGATAGATAGATAGATAGATAGATAGATAGATAGATAGATAGATAGATAGATAGATAGATAGATAGATAGATAGATACTTTAATAATCGGAAATTGAAAAAAATGTCCATCTAATATAATTCAGCATTTAGATTGAAAGCAACATAGATTAGATTAGAAAGTGTTACATGTGTTACAAGTGTTGCCTCCAATTACATGAGATCAAATTCAGTGCGGAAGGATTTAATGCAGCGTTCTTCTTTCAATAGCTAAATGCCTGTGTTTAAAATCTCTTCCTATTCAATTTGCTTGGGCTCTATATATTTAAAGTTAATTTGTTTATCTTTAATTATGAGAATTAATTTTTTGAGACCGCAAAATTTCCTCCCATGTAATGCTCTAAAGGGAAACAAAAAGGCATGACTTAGGGCATCATTGTATTTCAGCGGCATAAGAGCAAACAGAGTGTGGTCAAATATTAAAGAGCTATTGTTTAGAGTTGAAGTGAATAAACTCATTTGTTAATGTAGATGTGCATGAACCAAACCAATATGGAACCTTTTCAGGCAAAAACATCAAATGTGAGAAACACAGCCTCCAATATGTGATAAATAAAGAATTAAAAAATTTTTTTTTATTGCTGATAGGACCTTGGAGCCTGTGTGAATGAAGCTGATGCTAAAGGTGGAAATGATGTCTCATTTTTAAAAAAGTTTTTAGAGTGACTGCTGTATTTGACGTCCTGCAAACAGACATCAAGTGTGAAAATGACTGGTGAGCAACTCTACAGGTGTCAATGATAACCCAATATGATGATGACTACAAGAATCTGATTCCTATTTACAGTACTGCTTCCTATCAGGTAAATGTTTGGTCATAGTTCACAAATGTATTAATGCATGAGTTAATGAGGGAGTGAGCCTTTGATAAAAGATTCCGTCTACTTTCACTCCCTTACAGACTTTTCAGAGCATGCATAAAGGTACTGCCCAAACTTATGTACTGCTTTAATAAAAATAACTAACTAAAACACAATGTTGCTTTTATGGTTAGACCAGTCACAGTGAACACTATGCATTAGTCAAAGAGCCTGCAGACATGCCTGTGATATGATAAAATTAAAATAGTTCTACCAGCGACTTCATTAAAACAGAAGTTTGTGTGTCTGCTCTGCAAGCATAAGTACGTGCTGCTGCATTGTCTGTTGACCCCAGACTGCTGCCACCAAATGAAATCAAATAGTAGTCATTGTTACTATGGTAACCACTGGTGTCACAAAATAAATTGGATGTCTGGAGTCTTCAGCTTACAATTTTATTGAAGATGTCAGCTGATGGGTACAAAGGATGGGTGGCAAGATTATTCAGGCCTAAAGCTATGGAGCTCATTAATTTGCTGTTTATTAATATCATTTGTCTGTAAGTCAGACAGATGTAACTACAATGGCACTAGAATGCCTTAAAATCCATCCAACCATCCATCCATCCATCCATCCATCCGACAATTGGAATCGTCGCGTCTTCAGCTGCTTTGCGAGTCACGGGTGTTACTGATGGGCGAGTGGGGGGTGGGTTACACCCCAAATGTACAAAACAAAACAAAACAAATAATCCCATTATCTGGATCCCCTCCAAAATGTGGTTATATTTTCCCTGGCCCATGGCCGCATCCTTCTGTCCAGTTTTATAGCAATCCATCATTTGGTTTATGTAAAACTGACAAAAACTGCCCACATAAAACCATCAATGTTTGTAAAAGGGAGAAAAAAAGTCCCCAACTCACCCTTTGATCCAAAATCACTCCAAAACCTAATAGGTTCTTCCATACTGCATTTCCATCCCTCCCACCAAGGTTCCTGAAAAAGTGGCATGTAGTTGTCTGTAAACAAACAAAAAATGAATGAACCAACAGATTCACCAGCAGCATTACTTCATAATAATAATAATCCACCTTTAATTGTCCACACAATGGGGAAATTATGTTTTCCTCTCCAGTTTTGTACATGCATATATATGTGTTAGTCAGCATACACACACAAACATTGTATGCATTGTATACATGCCTGTAGGCATGCAGTTAATAACAACGAGTGCAGGGAGTTGGAGGGACGGGTCGCAGCTTCGGGGGTGCGCCCCAATGGGCAGCTTGTGGGGGGGACGGCGCCTTGCTCAGGGGCGCCTCGGCAGTGGCTGGGAGGTGAGCTGACACCTCCCACTGTCAGCTCACACTCCGAGGATGTCTGGCTGGAGCGGGAATTGAGCCGCCGATGGCTGGGGCTGTCTGGTTCCAAGGCGTCCGCTCTACCGCTGAGCCACTGCCGCCCCACTTCCTAGTTAAAGGTAACTTAACTCCAGGACTCAGGCATTGAAATCAACACCTTCAGCCTGACACTTACTTGTTCTTGTACCAGCGAACAGATGTCCTTTTACTGTAGCTGTACAGGTCAATTTCAACTGAATTCTTTACTGTTTTAGCATTTAGGCCTTGATCTTAATAAGCATGGTCAAATTTTGCTTGATTGCCACTGATACTTTTCCCTTTTACACTGCATTTTCCATTAATTGAAAGACCCCTGTGGGCATCCACGTTATCCTGCATGTGTAGAGAGAGAAACAGGATAGACACAGAAAGTCCAACAGTTGTTGTGAGCTACACCAAAAATAAATAAATAAATGCTTGTCACTGTGTTTGAAAGCACTGTGAATGTCACGCTGAGGGGGCTTCACCCGTGGTTCAGTAATCTCTGAAACCTGACACCTCCCAGCATGGTGAATCAGCCTCTGTAGAGAACCACTTATCATCCAGAACATCCTCCCTGAGGTCCAAGCCTCGCAACAACAGCATAACACTCATTCTCTTATCCAGACTCACATACAGTGTGTGCCACCCTTATCACATCTCACATTGGAGTTCAGTGTGTACTGACTACACCATAGAGACCAAGACAGTGCCAAGATAGTGGTCTCTGGTCTCTCCCTGTTATTATTAAACATAGCTATGGGTAGTTTTAAACATGCTGGATTACAAACTGATCAGGCACACCGACCAGTGTTTATACCTTCTGTCTATTGACAGCTTTAGATTCGACATTAAGATGTCAGAGTGGTATTGACTTTCTTATGTGACTGACAGCTCACAATCCCTTTATTAAGCCACTTAGTAGAGCTCAATAAACTCTTGGAAAAGATCAGGAACATCACAAGAGGCTTCTTTAAATCAGAGATCTGCTCAATAGTGTTTGCTGAGTCCAGTCCATGACCACTAAATAATCCCTCTTACAGGTCTTTTTATGAAGTTAAGATAAGTAGTTGCCAATTGTAACCTCGTCTTGTTGGTGGTCGCCACAGCGACCACTAACAAGACGAGCCGAAAGGTTTAGTTGGTGTTACCATACCTTGACTTAAAACCTAATTAACACAGTGAACTTAAAAGAATGGTCGAAGGAATCTGTGCTACCTGAGAAGTATGTGAATATAATGTGAAAGTGTAATGCATGATAAACACAGCTGATTTACCATTCATTTAAACAGAGCTTTTTCTTTGACAGCTTTAATTTAAAGTGAAGAAAGACAAGATGTCTGTTGATGTGACTAAGTGCTTTACAAGTAAAAGCTGATTGATTGATTGATTGATTGATTGATTGAAACAGTTGATAATGAACTCTTCTAAATATTCTAATGGGTTCAGTGAGGAATGCAGACCGTAAGCTGGACCCTGAAGGCACTGGTAAAACTAAAAATTAATTATATATTCCTCTTTTTAAAAAAATACTTTACTGCAGTTCACATATAATTAACTGTATGTATGTGCTATGTGTGTGCATATGTATGATGAGGCAGTATGTTATGTAACCTGGTGAAACACAAGGGGAAAGACGGATGTTGACATTCATCCTGAAATTATCTTGAATTACTTCAGAAGCCCTTCACCAAGGAAGTCAGCTTTCTTCTTGCTGAGATGATGACGAATCATATCCGTTTGCAGTGAGGTGTTCTTTTATTGCAGGCCTTTCATGGATGAGTGTCCTCACTCGTTCTCTCTACACTGATAATCTTTTGTCCTTCAATGAGAACTTTACTATCACTGTGTTACCCCAGGGGATCAATTTTCTACAAAGGACTTTGGATTGCAGTAGAACATCGCATAGTGCATATGTCTTGAACACAAAGAGAACCTAGACCTGTTTTTATCACAAGGTCATTATTTTATACATAGAAACAGTATGTTTTTGTTGTGTTAAAATCCTTTCTCTGAGCTTACTGAACTGCTTGTACAGCAGACCTTTTAAGTTTTGGACGTGTTCATGAAGAATAATGAGATCTCTACACCTTTTTCTCTTGTGATTATACCACCCCAGTGAACCTGACTAAAGTAACCACTTACACACCATTAGCTCCAACTATTTACACGTGACAAGATGATTTGCACTGGTGTTCCTTTAATGCTTAATAGGCTTGTCATAATTAGTCCTAGTATTTTTAGCATTACAAATATACTCACTGTCAATGTGGTTCTGATGTTCGGTGTATTTACAGACAATTTACATTAGGTTTGCTAATGTTTAGAAGGTAGTAGTTGTCACAGTACAAATAGTTACAGTTAACAGCCATAGAAAAATCAATATTTATCGAGCTTTGTCTGTTATCAGCTTTCTGCTAATTCAGTAATGACTACAGATTGTCACGAGGCAGTTGTCCAGGATCCCAACTGTTATTCAGTGATAGCATTTAACCTCTATTACACCAAAAATATGGATTAATGATGGGGGGGTGGGGTGGGTGTTCTAATATAAGGCTAATTTGCAACGACAAATGCATTTATGTGGGAAAAATAATTACTGTCTGGCTCATGATAAGCAACAACATTTATTTGACTGAATGAAATGTGAGATGTGTATAAAGGGATAGATGAGACCATGGATTGACTCCAGACTTTGTGGTAAGTTTAATTATAAACATTTTTGACTTTGTAAATTTGTCTCTAGATTAATGTAATTTCTAGAGGACAGGGAGGCAAAGGACAGAAAACAAATCAGGACTAAAAAAAGCACAAGTCCATGATCTGGGTATTCATTGTCCTTATAATATAATAAATCCCTCTATTCAGAGCCAAATGTGCCTTCATTTGGCTCTGAATAGAGGGATTTATAATAGCTGAGAACACTGGCCTGAACAGTACTGAGATTAGACTTTAAGTGACAGGATGAGGGATGAGGAATCGCATGAATGATTGAGCATCATACTGAATCTCTGACATCGCAGCACCGAACAACACATAACAAGGCGGTGGCAACATTTCATTTTTAAACCCTTTTTACCTGCATAAATTTATTGCATGCTGGTGCCCTTTTTCTGAATTAGGGATGGAAGCCTGTGAGCACATTGTTTTCATGAAGGTCACAACTGAACTCTGAGCGTATTGCAGAAGCACTAACCTCTTATTTTCTTACAGAGAAAGGACGGGAATGGCTTTACTCCTCAATCTAGATTTTTAGTCAAAACATTATTCCTCATGTTTGCCCTCCCTATGGTAATTATTCCATGACATTAAACAGTTCCCATCCCATCATAAAGTCAAACAAACAAACAAACAAACAAACAAACAAACCACAAGGGTAAAGTATGACACATTTTGGCTGTCTTTAAATCTATGTTACTCTACGTTACAACCTCTAACCTCTTGATGGTTAGAGGTTGTTGCCTTCTATTTTGTATGGCTAGTTTTATGTGTAAGAGGTGAGGATTAGTTTGAGTCTGGGTAATATTATCAAGGAGGCAGTGATGGGTTGCTCAATACTTTTTTATCCTAAGCAAATAAATATCACATCTGGTAAACTGCGGTGTTTGTGTGAGTGAAGACTCAGGGAGTTTGCTCTGCTGCCGGGTGAGGAGAATAGCAATGACTCTGGGTTTAATCGCTACTTCACAGCCGTGGCTGATTGTGCTTCAGTGTGGGCTCAGGGTTTGATTTTCTTGGCATAGCACCAAAACAAACACAAAAGGCCAACAGATTTACAATTCACACACAAAGAAATAAAAATAAAGATAACATAAAATAGATACCAACAAAAGAAAATCAGCCGTAAAAATGAATAAAAATCCCTGAAAAAAACTTACAGCTAGATGTGATTTGAAACATTCTGCAAGTCTGACTGATCCGAACCACAGAGAGATAGTTCAGAATAATCCTGTGTAGTTTCAAGCTTTGAAGTGTTTGCCACAGCTTTCTCAAGGGACCAGTAACATCACAAAACTATGGCTTTGAAGATTCTAAGTTGTTTTTCATTTTATTGTCAGTGGGATATCAAAAAGGACCCCTGTACAACTGAACTTTTAAGGCCCTATTTAAAACTAGAAAGTAGTTGTCTAAAACTATAAAGTAGATGTCTGAAGTAGTCTGGTGTGGCCCTCAGGTATCTGAAGTGAGATTATTGCGAAAACAAAGAAAAAAAACAAAGAAAACAAAACAAAGATTGTTTCATAAATATCCATTCTGTATATAGACTGCAGGTCTCATCTGACATTACTCTGTCTTTACATGACATAAAGTCAAATTCAGTAATTAGCTGTGGTTAGCATCATCTGTAAGACTATCTGTGGAGAAGAGGGACTTACACACTGAGGATAGCGGTGACTGATTCGTTCATGATGTTGTTTTATTTAACAGTATTGCTAATCAATTTGTGTTATCTAGGGCACTTTGCAACTGCAATTTGCCCCCGGTTGGATCTCCCATGGCAGAAAGGTTCTGGGTGAAAGGTCAGTCAAAATGTGGTTGAAAATATCCCAGATGATAATTACTCAAACGCATGAGTGCATACCAGCCGCTTCCCTGCTGACTACTGCAGGAGACTGAGAAGTTTAGACTAAAGGCCTTCAGTTGGCATGGCTCCCCGGCTCTCATCCTATGGATTGGAATTTACTCTAGTGTATTAAATGTTTCCTTGCACCTTCAGGCTGAGAAAGGGTTCTGACTGTGTGCATGCAATGAACACCAGGTCGGAGTGCCCACCCTTTCTGGAGTGCTTGAGACGGGTATTAGAAATGCACCCATACAGGGTTAATAACAGCATAACCTGGAGGGAGTAACAGCCAGACTGACTTGAACCTGAATGGTGTTCAGTTGTTGAACTTCTATGCTACCCACAGTTACTCCACAACAAACACCATGTTACAGCATAAGGGTCCACAGGTGCGTGTGGCAGCAGTACACCTTAATACATAGATCTACGATCAACTTTGTAGTTATTCTGTTCAGGAGAGGAGCTGAGCTGCCAAATGATCACCACCTGGTGGTGAGCTGGGTCAGGTGGTGGGGAAAATGCTAGACAAATGGGGGCGGCAGTGGCTCAGTGGTAAAGCAGGCGGTAGAGCAGGTCGTCCTATGATTTAAGATCGGCGGTTCGATTCCCGCTCCCGCCCCCCCAAAAATACCCGGAGGTGAGCTGACAGTGGGAGGTGTCAGCTCATCTCCGGAGCACTGCCGAGGCACCCTTGAGCAAGGTGCCGTCCCCTTTACAAATTGCTCATTTGAGGCGCACCAAGAAGGAGCTGCCTGCCACTCTACCTCCCCTGCATGCCTACAGGCCCCCTTGTGTGTGTGTGTGATACAGGGGCCTGTACTCACAAACATAAATGTATGCATGCATTTGTAATCAGTAGCTAGAGTGTGCGTTCTTAATTTCCCTTCGGGGATCAAACCAGTATATAAAATTAAAAAAAAAAAAAAAATTTAAATCTGAAAGGCACAAACAGATAGTGAAGGTCTGCTGGGAGCATCTGTCTGATGATCCAATCAAGTTGGTCTACAACTTCCACTTTCAGCAAGGCCTTGCTCATGTTATGTGGTTGGCGGGGGACATGGAATCCAAATGGTCCATGTTCCATGCTTATCTAGGGAGCTGCGTGGAGCTGTGTTGACACGACTGCCGGTGTTGGTCATGACGGTAATCTCCAAACCTGCTAGTAGACACCAGAGGTGAGGGATACCGTCAGGCTGAAGGAGGAGTCCTACAGGGCATTTTTGGTCTCCAAGAATCTAGAGGCAAAGCAATGCACAGCTTTGGTCATCAAGGAGGCAAAGAACCAGTTGTGGAAAATGTTTAGTGATACCACTGAAGACCCTAAATTATAGAATTCTGGCAAACCGTTCGATGACTCAGGGGAAAGTGACCCTTTGCCCACATTATGGGACTGGAAGGGACTTGCTGACTTCAACTTGAGGGAGTAGTCGGGCAGTGGAAGGAATACTTCAAGGAGCTCCTCAATTCCAATAACATGAATTCCACTAAGGAAAAAAGATTTGAAGATGGGTTGACTCATCACTGGGACTGAAGCTGGTGCAGCTGTTAAACAGTTCTATTGTAAAACAGTCCTATTGGTGGGGAAGTAAGGTTGGACAGCACATTGCTCCGGTCCGTCCAGTCTCCAGTATATTTCTAAAGTCAGAGTCTGGTTTGCTTTGCTGACAGTGTCAGACTGGTTTCTACTTAGAGTTGGACTCCACCAGAGCTGCTCCTTGTCACTGTTTCTGATCTGTGGTCCTACTGTCCTCGTCAGACAATGACCTCCAACTCACTCTAGAGCCATTTACAGCTGAGTGTGGCCGGGATGAGGATAAACACATCTAAATCTGAGGTTATGGTTCTCAGGGGAGTGCCCACTCCGATTAGGTGAGGAGTCCCTCCCTGAAGCGGAGGGGTTAAGTATCTTAGAGTCGTCACAAGTGAGGGAAAAATGAAATGGGCACTACACAAGTGGATTGATGATGTTTCACAGTGATGCAGTTGCTCTACCAGTCAGCTGTTGTTAAAGAGAGAAATGAGTCATGAGGTGAAGCTCCCCATTTATCACTCTGTCTATGTTACAACCCTCACGTGTAGTCATGAGCTCTGGGTTCAATCAAAATTTGTTTGATGACGTCTGATGATGAAAGAAGAAATCATTCAGTGCCTCCTGTTAATCACATGGCATTGCAGTACTACATCACTGTGATTTGAAAGGAAAGAAAGATCAAGGCTCCTCAGATCTGAATGCCCAATTAGACTGACAGTGAGACTGGCTGCTCTTTTTTTTATTGCAGCAAATTGTTTTTGCAATTACAACTGTGTTCAGGCATTATAATCTAAAGATAGTCAGTCAAGATTAACAGCTGCAAACTACAAGTGTACAGTATCTGTGTGTCTTTCTGGAGACATAGAAAGGATGCACTATAACAGGTGTCAAACTCATTTTCACCGACGGCCACATCAGCATAATGGCTGTCCACAAAGGGCCAGATGTAGCATTAACATAACTAAATGTAACTTGATGTAATGTAACATAAATGTAACTACTCCTAACGTTCAATAACTCAAAATGTATTGCTTCGTCAAGTTACAAACATTACAGCTGCACAGAAAAAATGTGTTTGCTTGTTGCTCCGTTATAACTTAAATCCATTTTATTTGTCAGGCGATGAAACCCACATAACTCCATCAATCACGGATCAAACTATCCAACTGAGTAAAGAAATGGAATATAGAATCTACTAAAAATAAAAAATAAAGGTTGACTCTGTTCTCAACTAAATTGGTTAAGCTTTTAGGTTAGTTTTTGATGAGGAGATGATGTCTGTCCTTGAACACACCAACTGGATCCTCTCTCTATCATCCAAGATGCTCGGTTATGTTACACAACACAGCAACTAAGCCATCGCACTTCCAAGTATGGAATGGCACATCCACATGGTCCGAGTTCATCTCCAGCAAAAACAGCTGGAACAGACTGTGATCCAGGCCACGCGCCCCAATGAAGTTCAGTGTTTTCATGACCGTGGTCATGTCATCCAACCCCAGCACTTTCCAACACAAAGCTTCTTGATGGATAACACAATGATATGTTATCAGAGGTGTGTGGCAGTTCATTTTTTTTGCAACCAAGCCCGTTTTTCCGCTACACATTGCCGGCGCACCGTCTGTAGTTAATCCCACCAACCTTTCCCAGGGCATTGCATTTTTACTCACGGACTTCTCCACCCCATCAAAAATATCCTGTCCTGTCCCATGCATTGCAGCTACATCCAACAGGTCCTCAGTGACAGAAAGGTCTGAGTTCGCGCCTCTAATAAAAATTGATAGCTGCGCTATATCCATTTTGTCTGTGCTTTCATCAACAGCTAATGAAAAAGCTATGTAGCTTTGTGTCTCGTCAGCCAGCTGTGTTGCCAGGTTTTCTGCCACTTTCTTAACTCGGTCTGCAATGGAGTTTCTTGATAAACTGACATTTCTAAAATTCTGTATTTGGTCGTGATGCACCTGCTCACAGACCTGCAGCATGCACTTCTTCCCACTGAAAAAGACTTGGAAGTGTGGGCTATTTCTTTATCCACAATAAAGCTGGCTTTCACTAAAAACATGTTTTTGCAGATTTCATGAACACACTCTGCTAAAACTGCAGTTTGCCTTTTAATTTTCTTTCATGAACACTAACTTTGGCGAATTTAGCTCAGTGTTTGGTGTCGCAATACCGGCTTAGATTGTACTCTACACCGCCGAATACTCAATCTGCAGGGATAGACTCCAGCTCCCTCAGATGACCCTTCAAAGGATGGGCATTAATAATTCTTACAAAACTTGTGGTCTGCACAGGAAATGTATATAAATTAAAGGCAAAGAGATATGATTGGATACATCTAATTCTAAACATTTATCTACAACATTGGAAATTAACTTTGGTGCTCAAAGGTAACAGATTTTTTCCTGTTCTGTTTTTTTTCCTATTTCTGTTCTCCTTATTCCTTATTATCTGTTAGTTAGGCTGACAGATAAATCAAGTGTCTGCATACTTCAGGAATGGCGAACAGTTCTAACTATTGCAAGTTTTTACATCTAGCAAAGCTTTCAAACGCTACGCTGTAGATTTTGAGTGGAATGTGAATTTTCTTACATGTGCAGTACTGCATTATCCCAGAATGCTCCAGCAGTCACAAGCCAAGAAGCAAGTAGGTCATGGCAGACTGTCCTGCTGATTTTATTGCACAGCACAGTGACACTCACTGTGGCTCTCAACTGGCTCTGACATCTTCAAAATGTACTACGGCCAAAACCAAAATATGCTTCACCCAGACTGTGCTATGTCCTGCAGGCATCAACATATAAATTGATGTCTAAAATTGCTGCTGAACAAAAATAAATCAGCAGGGCTTGACTGAGCGTGATTGCCTAATGCTCAAATATGTCAAATTTCAAAGCGTTATTGGTTATTTTGATTGGCTGTTACAGTATAATCCATTAAGTTTCCTAGTCTTTGTCATTACAATCTGAAACACATACATATTAGATAAGCTTTTTGAAGTTTTACTATTATTTTTATTGGGGAAAAATTGGTCACAATGTACTCAAACAGGAACCATTTGCAACCTTAGAATGAAACTGTTCTACTTTTTCAGATCAGAAGACGAAGACCCACACCTGCCACTTTAGTGGCATCTAGTGATCAGTCATCACCTGGTAAGGCAAACACACACACACACACACACACACACACACACACACACACACACACACACACACACACACACACACACACACACACACGCACAGTAATTTCTAAACACCCGTTTCCTGTTTTTGATTACTGTACTATCTTTTCTCTGATATCTGGAGGCACACTGACATGGCACAAATGACAACAGACCTAACACATTTGAAACTAACATTCAGTCATTTGTTGTGATGCCTGGAAGATAAACAAGGAAAATAAAGTCAGTCAGTCATCTTCAGATTACCACTGCAGCGGGTCACAGGGAGCCGGAGCCTATCTCAGCGGCACAGGGCGTGAGGCGGGGGACACTCTGGGCACGAGGCCAGTGCACCGCGGAGCCACACACAAAGACATACAACCATGCACGCACACACTCATACCTACGGGCGATTTGGAACGGCCAATCAACCTGAAGCACATGCTTTTGGAGGTGGGAGGAAGCTGGAGAACCCTGAGAGAACCCACGCAGACACGGGGAGAGCATGCGAACTCCGCACAGAGCGGGACTCAAACCCGGGTCCGCCGTGTTGTCAGGCGGCAGCGCTAACCACTGCACCACCGTGGAAAATAGTGTTCCCATTTAAAAGCAATCTCTCAGGAATGCACATTGACATGTATTTCACAGGACAACACAATATATTGCTTGATGATGTTGTATTCAATGCAAAGAGTCAAAGACATTTGAAATTCCACCCGAGACCTCTCTGTGTGGAGTCTGTTCTCCTAATATGTATGTTTGGGTTCTTCTCCGGGTTCTCACCTCCTCCCACCTCCAAAATCATGTAACTTGGGCAACTTGGCCACAATACATTGTTCAAGTGTGAGCATCAATGGTGTCTGTCTTTTTGTGTGGCCTTGTATTGAACTGGCAACTTGTCCAGAGTTTACCCTGCCTGTTTCCTGTAGTCATTCGAGATAAGCTCCAGTTATGCACTAAAGCAGCGGTTCCCAAACTTTTCACCCTCTTCTACCTCCCGACTTAGCTGACGCACCCCCAATGCCCAAAACATGAAAAAAAGAAAAGAAAGAAAAGGCGTAGTCTTTATAGCCATATAGGTATCAAGTTTAATAATATAGGCTCATGTTAACACAGAATAGATTGTGCAATAATGGGCCTAATGATCTCTTGCTTTAGAAACGGTGGGGAGAATAATTGTAACAATATAAAAATGACAATAATAATATTTTAAGTCAAAATGGTCGCCGAGCGAGCCGACTACAGATGAGTGATGAACAGCAGTTATTACTATGCAGTGCTCCCAAATATAGTTAATAGACGCACTGATAAAAAATGGGCGCATATGCGACCAAAATGGGCGCAATTTCGAGCCCTGCTATGTAACAAATAGGGCTATTTAACAAACTGTAACAGTTATCAAATGGTAACAAATACGCTACTCCGCCACAAAGAATCAAAATAACATAGGCCCAAGTTCAACATCATATTTTCTCTTTCGAGTACGAGTCTCATTGTGTTCTTTACCCCCTTCTCCCTGATGAGGTGTCCGGGTGAGTTTTCTGTGTTCTGTGCTCCTCATTTTCAGTTTCCCCTGTCTCGTCATCATCACTCCCTTTTTCCTGCTGGATTTCTTCAGCTTGGTAGACTGCACAGCTCTCAGTTGGGCCAATGTATCCTGTCCTCTTTCATTTCTCCCAGATTTAATACCGGACTGCCCGTTTTCAACCAGTTATGCATTTTGGCATATTATTGTTGTTGCTATCACAACAAGCTAGCACGTAGCTAGGAGAAAGCCAAGTGCATTTTGGGTATTTTTTAAATTTTTATTTACAATGTTCCCAAAACGTTTTTTAATTGAAAATTACAAATGATTTCCGTGAATGAATTTAAATATTTAAACTGTTAATACTCCATTAAAAAGTGTTTAAATTATTTATTTAATTATTTATGTATTTTAAGGTGCTCAGCTGCCATTACACTCGCGCACCCCCTAGCGGCAGCTCGCGCACCGCAGGGGGTGCGCGCACCACACTTTGGGAATCCCTGCACTAAAGGGATCTGCATGCTGGAGCAGAGCAACAAAAACAACCACGTCCTCTCACGGGACCGCAATGATCAAACACAAAAGTGCTCCTTGAGCAAGTTATCTTGTTCGTTGACTCATCCATTTGCTTCCAGTTTCCTTCCCTGCCTCTGTTGTATCATAAATGTGCAGCATAGCAGGCAAACAGCTGGAAATATGGCAAGCAAGCCATGTACTCAAGATGTGAAAACTACGGGTGTTTTTCCATCCATCCATCTTCCACCGCTTATCCGTAGTCGGGTCGCGGGGGCAGCATCTTCACCAGGGAGCCCCAAACTTCCCTTTCCCCGGCCACATCCACCAGCTCTGACTGGGGGATCCCAAGGCATTCCCAGACCAGTGTTGAGATGTGATCCCTCCACCTGGTCCTAGGTCTGCCCCGAGGTCTCCTCCCAGCTGGACGTGCCAGAAACACCTCCCTAGGGAGGCGTCCCGGAGGCATCTGCACCAGATGCCCAAACCACCTCAACTGACTCCTTTCCATGTGAAGGAGCAGCGGCTCTACTCTGAGCCCCTCGCGAACAGCAGTGTTTCTCACCCTATCTCTAAGGGGGACACCAGCTATCCGTCTGAGAAAGCCCATTTCAGCCGCTTGTATCCGCGATCTCGTTCTTTTGGTCTTGACCCATCGCTCATGACCATAGGTGAGGGTAGGAACAAAGATTGAACGGTAGATGGACAGCTTCTTCTCTCGGCTTAGCTCCCTCTTTGTGACAACAGTGCGGTAAAGCGACTGCAATACCGCTCCTGCTGCCCCAATTCTCCGTCCAATCTCACGCTCTATTGTTCCCTCACTCATGAACAGGACCCCAAGATACTTAAAGTCCTTCACTTGTGGAAGGACCTCATTCCCCACTCGGAGAAGGCAGTCCACCAGTTTCCTGCTGAGGACCATGGCCGCAGATTTGGCCTCAGATTTGGTCACAGGCTGATGACGCAAACAGGACCACATCATCTGCAAAAAGCAGCGATGCAATCCTCAGGCCACCAAACTGTAAAGCCTCCTCACCATGACTACGCCTCGATATCCTGTCCATGAAAATCACAAACAGAATTGGTGATAAAGCGCAGCCCTGGGGAAGGCCAAAAGCTACTCGGAACAAGTCCGACTTACTGCCGAGAACCCGAACGCAGCTCTCACTTTGGGCGTACAGGGATTGGATGGCCCTGAGGAGAGGCCCCCTCACTCCATACTCCCGCAGTACTTCCCACAGTATATCCCTGGGGACTCGATCATACGCCTTCTCCAAGTCTACAAAACACATGTAGACTGGATGGGCATACTACCAAGCCCCCTCTAGGATCCCTGTGAGAGTAAAAAGCTGGTCCGTTGTTCCATGTCCAGGACGGAACCCACATTGTTCCTCCTCAATCTGAGGTTCGACAATCGTCCGGACCCTCCTTTCCAGCACCTTGGAGTAAACTTTCCCAGGGAGGCTGAGGAGTGTGATGCCCCTGCAGTTGCCACACACCCCCTGGTCCCCCTTTTTAAAAAGAGGAACCACCACCCCAGTCTGCCAGTCTTTAGGCACTGTCCCAGACTTCCACGCAATGTTAAAGAGGCGTGTCATCCACGACAGTCCCTCAACACCCAGAGCCTTCAGAATTTCCGGGCGAATCTCATCAACACCCGGGGCTTTGCCACCGTGAAGTTGTTTAACTACCTCGGTGACTTCGCCCCGAGAGATTGACTCGGATCCCCCATCATCCTCCAGCTCCGCCTCTGCAACAGAGGACGGGTCAGTTGGGGTAGTTGGATTCAGGAGTTCCTCAAAGTGTTCCTTCCACCGACCGACAACCTCCTCAGTCGAAGTCAACAGTGTCCCATCTTTGCTATATACAGCTTGGATGGTCCCTCGTTTCCCCCTCTCGAGGTGTCGGACAGTCCTCCAGAACAACTTTGGTGCCGTCTGATAGTCCTTCTCCATGGCCTCTCCAAACTCCTCCCACACCCTCTGTTTTGCCTCCATCACAGCCAAGGCTGCAGTCCTTTTGGCCTGCCGGTACCCTGCAACTGCTTCAGGAGTCCCCAGGGTGTTTTTCTTTGTATGAAAAAATTATAGTCCATTTAGGATTCCTGCTGCGACACTGTTGTATTGTTAACAGTGTTTTGTCACTTGAGAAACAGCACACCTAGCGTTTTTGCCAAGAAAATGGAGAGAAAATAAATTAACTTCCTGATTGAGCTGATTGAATAGCATCATCTGTGGTCTGTTTGCCTTCCTCATGGTTTCATGTTCACGTGTTTGTGTTTGATTCAGTAATTTGGTGTTCTGTCTAAAATAAATTATGACAGGAACTCCTAAATATACTCCATCTGTCTGTCCATCCATCACCCATCCATCCATCCATCCATCCATCCATCCATCCAACCATCCATCCATTCACCCATTTTCTTGTTGACGAGAAGGTCACAATCATCTCGGATTGTCTCATCTATATCTGCTTGTTCGACTTTGGGAGTCATGGATCTCCTGAATCCTATCTCAGCTGGCTATGTGCAAGAGGTGGGGTACACCCCTAATGAAACACCCAATGGGGCCACATAAAAATACTCACACACGCTTTTGCCTATCGACAATTTGGTGTGACCAATCCACCTAAGCTGCATGTTTTTGGAGGTGGGAGAAAGCAAGAGAACCTGGGGGGAACCCACACAGACATGGGGAGAACATACATTATACTGTATAATGCTGCCCCTAACTATACTCCTAAACTAAAGGGAGATTAGGGGAAAAAATTAAATAGAAATTTAAAAGGCTAATTAGTGAAAAAATGCTTCTTAAACTAAGGTATGTGGATGTGGACAAAAGCAGGGAAAATCAAATAAAACATGTTGGATCAGATATTTATCAGTAGAAACAAGATACTGAAGCTGCAACAATAAACGATTACAGCAATAATTGAAACACATGTGTCTATTAAGTGTTGACAAGTTTTCAGTGTCCTGAGCAGCAGTAAATTGAATTTTCTTGGACTCCAGAGGGTGGTTGTGGTGATGGTTGATAGCTCGGCTGAGACTGATAATGCTGATGAAATGATGCTCAATGAGAGAACTGCTGTCAGGATGGAATGAAAAATAAAGAAAAAGTCCAACAGTAGAAAAGAATAACCCTCTTGACTAAAACTTTTTAGATAGCGCTGAGTCGACAGCGTCAATCTTCTCTTTTGCTTTTTTTGTTGGTTTTGGTTTCAGGCACGGGCAGTCTGCTTGGCCTCTTGTATTTATGAGATTGCAACCAAATGTGTTAGTATTCAATTTTAAATTTTTATTTCTCAAGGATACCAATGATCAGTTTGTGTGTGTTAAAACACAAACCAAACACATGACTCTCCAACAAGCGTACAAGGTTTTCTGAGGCTAAATCTTGCTGATGTAGGTGACCTGCTGAATTTAACTACAGCAAGAAGAAAAGAGAGAAAAATGACCTTAATTATCGGAGGAATTGTTGTGTGAAGCATCTCAGACATTTTATTCCTTGTAGGATGAATTATAATAATTTGGTGATCCACTAACTTTCTGCCAAAACTATATTTTGTCCGATGCTTTTGATTGCGGTAAAAGAAACTTTTCCAGCATGCAGTACTTTGTAAGCTGAGTTCTGATAATCAAAGCAGGCTAATGGTAGCATGTAAATATTCTTAACTTACGTGAAATATATTCATAGATGACCACATGTTGACATTGTCACTGACAATACCATTGAAATGAAAGCACCATGGTCTGGGAAGTCACTGTCACATAATTGTCTCCATGTTTACCGATGTCATTATACACATTATGAGTGAGACTGCAGATTCTTGTACATATTCACAATTGTAATTATGCATTTTGAGAATTATTTATACATCTTATAACTGAAATTTAATATAACATGAAAATAATATAGTATTTAAAAATACTATACAATACTTTTGCTATCTTGTGACTGTGGGTGGGAGACACCGAGAGAATAATAATAAAACCTGTTTTAAATAATGGAAAAATTGTACTAGATAGATATACTTTATTTATCTCAAACTGGGACATTTATTTAGTATCGCACTTGACTGCTTCTCTCCGTGTGTATCTCCTCCCCATGTCATAAATTGTGACGTTTTGGAAAAGAATTAATAAAAATAAAGATTTAGATAGAAGGCCTGACAGTGGAAGCAAAATCATATATGCGTGTGTGTGTGTGTGTGTGTGTGTGTGTGTGTGTGTGTGTGTGTGTGTGTGTGTGTGTGTGTGTGTGCGTGTGTGTGTGCGTGAGAGACAGAGAGAGAGAGAGAGAGAGAGAGAGAGAGACTGCAAGAGTGGGCATGTGCTATGTGGGGAATGCAACGATACTGATATGATGATGCGGAACGTGCTGATCCATTAATGGTGTGCCACACATCAGACGCATCCCTGCATTATTTAATTCTCTGCCGATTGCTCTGCTCTGTGCACTGTTAACCCAAATAGCACATCACCCACAACCTTTTGTTACCTACTGCTATTGTATTTTGCATTTATTGATGAGCTGTCAACTTAATGTATGACTCCCAGTTTCTTTTTGCATTCCCAAACCTTACCTCTGCTAATAACATCATGTTTTAGAGTGGTAATCACAGAAATTATAGTTCCATTTTCTATTACAAATTCAATTCCATTACAAGTTCCATTTTCCCTAGTTAGTAAGTTAACTCGGGAAAATGGAACTTGTTCTCCCTCTCAGAAATACATGTTGGCTGATTAGTTAAAATAATTCTCTTATGTAGAGTTTTAGGGTGCAGGAGAAAAAACTGTATCTGACAAATATAAACTAATCTCTTTGTGCCAGAATCCATAAGAGCCTCATGTTATTATTTGTTTAGAAATGAACACAAACATCTCATTTTGTCTCTGTCTTTCTCCGACTATTGTGTGACATAAAAATGTAAAGCACTTTTGAAGGTTGATGATAATGAATGTCTGTTCAGACTACTTTGCTCTTTCTACAAATTTCATGATGTTCTCATTTTTCTTCATTAAATTGAGCACAGAAACTATGAAGCAGCACAAGTTGCAGTAGGCAGCTAAATTTAAATGGCTTGGCTGAATGAAGACTACTGTAATCAGAAGACTCATCTGTTCTTGTCTGGTTTGGTGTCAGAGAGTCGGTCACGAGGGACGAGCACTGATTTTATTCGCCTTCTCTGTCATTCTGCAGCGCAGATAGTCTCAAATATTAATACCAGAATTAATATATTTGTTTTCTGGACCTGGATGTGCAGTACTTCTACTACTACTACTACTAGTGGTAGTAGTACAATTAAAACTTCTTCTTCTTCTTCTTAGAATTGAAAACAATACTGTTCAAGAAGCAGCTACTGTTTTTTGCTGTAACATCAGATGTCGCTTAAGACTAGAATTTGGTTTTTATAAAATGACAATAGACCTAAATAACTTTAGGAACATCTGGTGTCACAAAAATGTCCTATGTACTTTAGTTGATGATCAACTCACTCTTGCAAATTTCCTGATATAATGCACTGATTTTTAAATTGTATTTATTTTTATTGGTTTTTAGTATATTTGAAGCACATTAGCACTTTCATCTAATGTGCGATTAAAGTGTTTTTGCAAAAATCAAAAAAATCCTCTTCTTCTTTTTCTCCTTCTTTTCCTTTCGGCTTTTCCCTTCAGGGGTCGCCACAGCAAATCAATTGCCTCCATCTAACCCTGTCTTCTGCATTCTCTTCTAGTAAATCAATTTTAAACATTAAATGAAAATCTGTGTTAAAACTATTCATTTTCTGTTTTATGTTATCAAATGAATCTTTTCATGTTAATGATGTTATTCTAATTCAGGATATATTGACATCAATGCTAAAATGTTAGAGCCACTCAGGATTTAACCGTGATCATTTGCCCAATGTGTAACTTGTAGAGTGTGGTGCCTTGCTCAAGGGCACCTTGGCAGTGCTCAGGATTTGATCCATACTTTGGTCTTGAACTGGTCAATCACTGGTCCCGAAGCCAAGACCTCATGGACTGAGCTACTGACACCCTGTTACAGACTGCATACCACACTGGGGACATGGAACACTAATGTCAGACTGATACATTACATTGCCCCCACCCCCACCTACTGCGTTTTGCGTCTTGTGTTTTGTATTTAGTATAGTTATTTATAGTATTTAAAGTATTTAGCATAGTTAAATTTAATGTATGAATGTACAGTTGAGACACCACCTGCCGAAAACAAATTCCTTGTCTGTTTTTCAACAAATGATGGCAAATAAAACTGATTCTGATATCAATTAATGAAGCCCTGACTTTAGCTTTAGGAGGTCACTTACATGATCGACCCATTTCCTGCGCTGGATTTGAAACTAAATCCACAATGATTGTATGAATATTTCCTTGCAGAAGTGTTTTTGACTGAAAACACAAGCAGTGTAAAGATGCTTCCATGTAACAATCAAGTTCAATTGTTTTTTTAAAAAAAAATTTTTAAATTTGCAGAAAGAAAGAAAGTGGTGAATGAAGAAACAAGAACATCACTGGCATTTTGAACAGCTTACTGCATACATTAAAACAGAACACACACACACACACACACACACACACACACACACACACACACACACACACACACACACACACACACACACACACACACACACACACACACACACACACACACACACACACACACACAAAGTTTACAATGTATTCCTTGTGCTTCAGGATGCATAGGTTGCCAAGCAACAAGATGTTGTCCTAGAAAAAACTTCCAAGGATGGAAATGCGATTGATTTGGGTCCAACATCCTCACTAGTGATCAGAGATGGGGTAACTGTATTACAGTTTCACATATTTGCAGCAGGTGTTCAACCTTTTCTTTTCATTTTCCAGTGTGGGTGTATAACCACAGTGAAGTATTCTTGATGTTTTCAAACATACATCTACATTTCTGTGCAAATTATAGCTGCTTGCAATGCAATCACGAAAACTAACTAAAGCCAGCCTTGAATGTAATTAAATTAACGTGAATTTATATTAATTTCTTAACATCTCAATTTTTTTATTTATTTACACAAATACCTCCCCAAAATGAATCCTATAGCAGTGTTACACTTCAACTGTATTAGTCAATACTGCTGCTGATACAAACACGGATTAGGTCAGTGAACTTTTTTAATGATGATTTTAAAATCGAATGTCAAAAAACAAAATAACAGCTTGTGACTCAACCTATATAAATATATTATATCGATGCATTAGTTTTTTTTAATTTTATGTACTGATTTTATCCACGAACGTAAATTAAGAATGCACATTCTAGTTAGTGGTTCAAACACATGCATGCATATTAGTGAGTATAGGCCCCTGTAGCACACGCACACACACAAGGGGGCACGCAGGTATGCAAAGGGAGGTAGTTGCGGGCAGCTCCCTTTGTGGAGCGCCCAAATGATCAGCTTGTGAGGGCGACGGCACCCTGCTCAAGGGCGCCTCGTCTGTGCTCCGGTGGTGAGCTGACACCTCCCACTGTCAGCTCACACTCTGGGTGTTTTTGGGCAGGAGCGGAAATCGAACCGCTGATCTTGAATCATAGGATGACCCGTTCTACTGCCCGCTTTAACACTGAGCCACTGCCGCAAAACAAAAAAGACAATTTTTTCTTAAAGAAGACATCCTGGAGAAATCTGGTGTTCGAGCACAGAAGACATGAAGCTGCCCTTATTAGGATAATTAGTTATTAAAAGGTTATTAATTGTTCTCCTCTTAGGTCTAAGTGCAGTTAATATATTTTCTGAAACATGTCAGTATGTGTTTGTACAGGCCACTGAAACAAACACACACACAAGGGGCCTGCAGGAATGCAAAGTATATACATTGGGATGAAGAGTGACAGGCAGGTCCTTCATGGTACGCCCTGATTGAGCAGCTTGTAGGGGGGGGGCAGTGCCTTGCTCAAGGGTACCTTGGCAGGGCTCAGGAGGTGGGCTGACACTCACACTGCCAGCTCATGCTCCAAATGTTTTTAATCCACACGGGTCTTGAACCAGTGCCTTTCGGTCCCCTGTCCAAGACTTTGTGGACTGAGCTACTACTGCCCCTGTGTATGCAAACTTCTGAGCAGGGAATGAACCCACAATGTGTTTATGTTCATGGGGACATTCACAAATATTGGGACTGATGACAATTTGTATTAGGTTGAAAGTTAGAGCCAGCAATGTAAACTATAGGCTACCTGTACGAAAAGTCTCTTACATCTGCCTGTTATTATATTACTTTTTTTAGGGTTGTGGGCGGCACGGTGGCACAGTGGTTAGCGCTGTCGCCTCACAACACGGCGGGTCTGGGTTCTGAGTTTGCATGCTCTCTCTGTGTCCGCGTGGGTTCTCTCTGGGTTTTCTGGCTTCCTCCCACCTTCAAAAGCATGCGCTTCAGGTTGATTGGCCGGTCCCAAAGTGCCCGTAGGAGTGAGTGTGTGTGCGTTTTTGTATTTTTTTGTATGTGGCTCCGCGGTGCACTGGCGTTGTGCCTGGAGTGTCCCCCGCTTCATGCCCTATACAAGCTGGGATAGGCTCCAGCTCCCTGTGACCCGCTAAGGCTGATACAGCGGTGGTACTATGAAAATGACTGACTGACAAATTTATGTACATTTTCATCAGTTGTGTAATAATAATTTGTGTCATGTAATTTCTTTTTTCCTACAAGATAAGTATCATTATCATCACATTAAAACTAATGTCATCTAACAGAACAGCCCTGCAAAAAATCCTGTATTACAGTTAAATTAACACCTCTATGAAAACTGATCTCACATAGGGAGGTCAGGAGGGAGGAGGATGAGAGTGGATTTGCATCTCCTCTGTCAGCAAATTAATAATCTCTGAGTGCAGAGTTCTAAATATGACATTTATCCATAAAATATGACAAAACAAAACAAACAAAGCACAAACAAAAACAGAGCAAACATTTGCGGCATGGTGGCGTAGTGGTTAGCACTGCTGCCTCACAGCAAGAAGGTCAGGGTTTCAAACCCCATCATTTCCAAGATGGCCTTTCTGTGAAGAGTTTGCATGTTCTCTCCATGTCTGAATGGGTTTTCTCCGGGTTCTCCGGTTTCCCCCATTATCAGGAAAAACATGCATCCAGGGAATTTTAGGTCATGTTGGAATATAGTGGCAGCGGCCTGGGGTGCAGCGGCTCTGGACCAACTATCCATCTGGCCTTGAAATGTCGTTGTACCATCCCTGTGTGTGTATAATGACAAATAAAGAAAGTTTGACTTTTTGACTTTTGACTGTTTGCGACCATCTGGCTGGAGTTCATTCTATATCAATGCACAGCTGCTATAGTACACTGACATCCTGAACAAGTGATCTGGTCATGTGCTGTACTACTGGATTTCGTCTTTTGTTTGACAGTTCATTCTGTATCTCCTTTTCCCCTCTTTGGTTCATTTTCTACAATGTTTATTTGCTTTCTAACAGAAATAGATGAAGATCGTCTCCCAAACCAGTTGTACAAGGTAATCAAATCCATGTTCTTTGAAAGCCTGTTTCATTGAAATGAGATTATAAAAAATTTGATTGAAAAGAATGATTTTTTCTTCTTTTAAATGAATTTGAGCAAGCTTTCCTATCTTGGTGCTGTCTGCATGTAGCTAATATATAATGTTGATGCTTTACAGGCAGCCTTGTTGAACTCTCCTCGACAACGACGAAAGGGACAAAAAGGAACGCCTACCATGAAAGGTAAATATTAGTGCTGTCAGGCGATTAAAAAAATTAATCTAATTACAGGATTTGTAATCAATTCATCTAATTAATCGCATTTTAATCTCATACCTGCTAAAGGCCCCCAAATAAAGAATTTGAATTCTAGGACAAAACAAAATTGTGGTGCATGACTAATCAATAGAATGCACCAAGAAGAGAAGATTTGAAATCCACATTTTTATTGGTTAAGTGTGCTTTATAAATGAAATTCAAAAGAAAAAAGGTCAAGCACATCAGCAAACCAATTAGGACAGGTGCATTTCTCAAAAATGCAATAAAAATACAGTTAAATAAAATAAATAAAATTCAGAAATAAAATAAAGCTGAGTCATAATAGGCACATAAGCAGACTCTCAAACAAAATGAATACTAATACAATACAGCAATTCAAAATGAATAGTATAACATGCCTCTAAATAAGGCAACATCAATAGCAAGATGCCAACAGGCTTTTCCTTTAAAAGGGTAAGCTAACGTTCAACTCTGTGTCCTTGACATGTTTTGCATTTAAATGATACGTTAGGCTGGAGCTGCTTCGGTGATATGAAAATTCTCTTTTTCAAAAGGTACAAATAATAATAATAATTACAATAATAATAATAATGGAATAGATTTATATAGCACTTTTCTGGACACTCGAAGGCACTTTACATCGGATCCATTATTCATTCACCCTCATACATACTTGGTGATGGTGATGGTAAGCTACGTGTGTAGCCACAGCTGCCCTGGGGCAGACTGACGGAGGCATCTACAGTGCAGATTGGCAGCACAGAATCACTGCGTTTTTGTTGATAGTCCCATTTTTGTTCTTTTTATAAATAAACTTTCAGCCCAAAGGTCCGAGTGGGCTTGCCTCGCTCTCCTGTGTCGCGTCCATCTCTGTTGTCAGTCACCCTGCTTTTGACTACTGGCGCAGGTATGAAGTGACGTCACTGCAGCCTACGGGTCCCTCAATGGGCCAAATTTAAAATGCTCGCACATTGACTTGCCACTAGCGATTAATTGCATTAATTTTTATAGCGCGTTAATTTGCAGCGTAATTAATTAATCTAGTTAACGTGTTAAAGTGACAGCCCTAGTAAATATATATGTTGCTTCTATATAAGCTTCAGCTCATTTTGGATGTTATTTTCTGGGAATACCATTCTAGATTTAGGACAAACTTTCGAAAATGTCAAATTATCGTTCGGTGGGGCAAAGTTTTCAGTAAGTTTAACAATCCATGGTGTCATATGTCTATGTCAGTTTACTCGGTGAAGTAGCTAAACTAATGATGGAAGTTTCTTCTGACTTGGGTGTCCTGATTCAACCTTGAGGCCAATCAGTGCTGCACTTGCCGCAGCAAGGACTTATTATCCCAAATTTTCTGACCGTGGCTTCTTCCAATTTGCATTTTCCATTTGATATTAGAAACCCTGAATCATGCACCACTCAAAGAAAGCCTGAAGAACGATAGAACGATAAATACACACACACACACACATGCACGCACGCACGCACGCACACACACACACACACACACACACAGCAAAGGTTCAGGTTGCGAAGAAAATCTCGTTTTGAGTATAGATTTTCAGTTAAATACAAACAGCACAATTTCTAATGTAGAGAAGGCAGAGAATATGTTCCAGTGTAGAAATGAAAGGGAACAGTGATGAGATGATAACTTAGAAATTGGTGCTCTGGGATGTTTATTCTTCAATTAGTTTCACAGCTCTGAGCATGATGAATCAATTCTTTGAGGAAACCCATGCTAATCAGTGTACTTTAGTTTGCCACTACATGGAGATAAGAATAATAACTCCATGGATATAGGACGGTGAGGTAGGTAATTAACTTTATCATATCCCCAGACTGCTGCTTTTACCTGCCCCCTTATTGGAAACACTGCTGGATATTAATGAAGTCTTGCTCATTTATTAAAAATGTTGAACCTACATTGGTGTTTTTTAGAACTTTATTTATATTTGAATCTCTAACCTCACTAACTCCTTCCTACATTCTATTCTCCCTTTGGTTCCCCTCATTTCACGATGCTTTCCTCCCTTGCTTGTCCTCCTTCTCCTTCATGTCCCCAATGACTTTGTGCTATCTTTTTTGCCACTTCAACATCTATTCTTTCATTTGCTAACTCTGTCCTCTTTAAAAAAAATTCATCTTTTGTTTCTTTCTTCTCTTTCATCTCACCATCGTTCACGCTGATGCATACCAGAGCTGCAATTCCTGGTGGAGCACCACCTGTACAGACAGCAGCAGGGAGCTGGGGACGAGTGTTCCTCAGAGAGCTGCCTGTCAGACCGCCCAAGCCCCGACTCTGTTCCCACAGGGGAGGATCTTCCACGGGATGATGAGGCCACTGCAGAGGCCTTTGAAAAACTGTGCTGCCAAATGGAGGGTAAGTTTGGAGAGGGCAAATTATTTTTTTGTTTGCATGGTTTTAAAATTCCATCTATGTATCAACAAACAGCTCCTTGAAAATCTACAGTGACTTGAACAAACTGCAATCAGCTATGACTGACAATGCTTTGAAAGATGAGACCCTTCCTGTTTTCCCATGTTTGTGACGATGGAAACTGCACAAACAACTTAAAGTGAGTTTATATGATATTTCAACAAGGGTGGGAGACATACTCAATGCCAGACTAACAAAGTAAACATTTAATAGAATGGCACACCTCCAACAATGCTCAATCTTACCCATCTTTTTAGTTTACCAGCCTATGTTTCATCCCTACACTATGTTTTGTGGATATTGTTTCAGTCATTTTTGTTTAATTATGGGAAAGGTCAAAAATATGTAAGATTGCAATGTTAAAAAATTAAATAAGACATTCTAGAGCTGCCCCTTAAAAAATCTGCACCAAATGACCCACGATCCCAAGAAATTTCATGGAAATCCATTCTGCAGATCCTGTCAAATCATTTGGACAAATGAATCAGTCAACAAAATATGCAGAAGTGAAATAAAAATGGGGCGGCGCGGTGGCGCAGTGGTTAGCGCTGTCGCCTCACAACACGGCGGGTCCGGGTTTGAGTCCTGCTCTGTGCGGACTTTGCATGCTCTCCCGTGTCTGCGTGGGTTCTCTCCGGGTTCTCTGGCTTCCTCCCACCTCCAAAAACATGCGCTTCAGGTTGATTTGCTGATCCCAAATTGCCTGTAGGAGTGTGTGTGCGTGTTTGTATGTCTTTGTATGTGGCTCCGCGGTGCACTGGCGTCGTGCCCGGAGTGTCCCCCGCCTCACGCCCTATGCCAGCTGGGATAGGCACCAGCTCCCTGTGACCCGCTATGGCGGAAACAGCGGTGGTACAAGACAATGAATGAATGAATGGAAATAAAAATGCCTACATAACATATAAAAAATAAAACTTCTTTTAGTAACTCAGCAGGATGAGAAACTGAATTATGCATTTACATTCTTTCACTTACTTGACTTTTAAAGCTGCTTGGTGCTTTCTGGTAAACTCGTAATCTGGGAAATAAAAGAAGAAGAATAGCAACCACAGGACAAACTCCCTCTCTCCAAATGTCATTATCATTTCATATCAGTTACCTTATAATTGTTACATTTAGGTGAATTTAAACTTGTCTAATTTCACCTTTTTTTGGAGAATTCTAAGCACAAATGTCATAAACATATCAACATAACAAGAGGGGAGAAAAATACTGCAAATATGACCTCCAAAACATGGATGGTTACATACCTAGAGGTTAGAGGAGAGGATGCTGAGAGTTTGAAAACATATTCAGCTCATTAGCATTTGAGAACACTGCATAATTAGGAGGAATGTGGGCTAGAAGTAAAGCAGGGAATTAGGTGAGAAGAACAGGAATATTTTAAGGGGATGTACAGTATGTTAAGGCACAAGGAGGAAGTCAGGAAAGAGGAGGAAAAAGACATTTGAAGAAAACTGAAATGGAAAACCGTGTGCAGGATTAGTTTAATATTTTGGGAATAGTGCTTATTTGCACTTTTACGAATGTAGCCGCAAGAGGACACAAGCCAGTGTCTTATTGTGCCGGTCACAAGCCTGAATAAATACAGAGGGTTGCGTCAGGAAGGGCATCCAGCGTAAAACTTTTGCCAAATCAAATATGCGAATCAAATCTATGACTTCGATACTGGATCGGTCGAGGCCCGGGTTAACAACGACCGCTATCGGTGCTGTTGACCTACAGGGTGCCGGTGGAAATTGGATTACTGTTGACCAATAAGGAGATGAGGAAAGTGTGTTTATAGAAAGAGAGAGAAGAGAAACGCCAAGAGTATAAGACTGAGAGTAGGGATGTTGAATGTTGTAACTATGAAAGGAAAACGTAGAGAGTTGATTGACATGATGCAGAGGAGGAAGGTAGACATACGGTGTGTCCAGGAGACCAAGTAGAGAGGTAGCAAGGCTAGAAGTTTAGGAGCAGGGTTCAAGTTGTTCTATCACAGTGTAGATAGGAAGAGAAATGGAGTAGGAGTTATCTTGAAGGAGGAGTTTGTTAGGAATGTCCTGGAGGTAAAAAGAGTATCAGATAGAGTGATGAGTCTGAAGCTAGAAATCGAAGGTGTGATGTTCAATGTTGTTAGTGGGTATGCTCCACAGGTAGGATGTGAGCTGAAGGAGAAGGAGAAATTCTGGCTATACTTTGACGAAGTGATGCAGACAATACCTAGAAGTGAGAGAGTTGTCATTGGTGCAGACTTCAATGGACATGTTGGTGCAAGAAACAGAGGTGAGGATGAGGTGATGGGCAGGTTTGGTATCCAGAAGAGGAACGCAGAAGAACGGATGGTAGTTGACTTTGCAAAAAAGGATCGACATGGCTATGCTGAATACTTTCTTCCAGAAGAGAAAGGAACATAGGGTGACCTATAAGAGTGGAGGTAGGAGCACACAGGTAGACTATATCTTGTGTAGACGGTGTAATCTGAAGAATATCAGTGACTGCAAAGTAGTGGTAGGCGAGAGTGTAGCCAAACAGCATAGGATGGTGGTGTGTAGGATAACTCTGGTGGTGAGGAAGATGAAGAGGACAAAGGCAGAACAGAGGACGAAATGGTGGAAACTGAAAAAGGAACAGTGTTGCATGACTTTTGGGAAGGAGTTAAGGCTCTGGGTAGTCAGGAGGTGCTTCCAGATGACTGGACAACTACAGCTAATGTGATCAAGGAGACAGGTAGGAGAGTACTTGGTGTGTCATCTGGAAGTACAGGGAGATGCAGCGTAAGGTGAAGGTAGAGGTAGCAAAGGCCAAACAAGGGGCTTATGATGACTTGTTTGCTAGTTTGGACAGTAAAGAGGGAGAGACGGATCTGTACAGGCTGGCAAGACAGAGAGACAGAGATTGGAAGGACGTGCAGCAGGTTAGGGTGATTAAGGATAGGGATTGAAGTCTATTGACAGGTGCCAGTAGTGTGATGGGAAGATGGAAAGAGTACTTTGAAGTTTTGATGAACATGGAAAATGAGAGAGAACAAAGACTAGAAGAGGTGGCTGTTGTGGACCAGGAGTAGCAAAGATTAGTCAGGATGAAGTGAGAAGGGCATTGAAGAGGATGAAAACTGGAAAGGCAGTCAGTTCTGATGACATACTTGTGGAGGTTTGGAAGTGCCTAGGAGATGTTGAAATAGAGTTTCTGACTGGGTTGTTCAACAAGATTTTAGATACTGAGAAGATGCCTGAGGAATGGAGGAGAGCTGGGCCGGTGCCATTTTTAAGAACAAGGGAGATGTGGAGAGTTGTGGCAACTATAGAGGAATAAAACTGTTGAGCCATACAATGAAGTTATGGGATCAAACAACTTAGGGTCAACAGTGCAGAGCAATGGAGAGTGCGGAAAAAGGTGAAGAAGCATGTACAGGCAGGATGGGACGGGTGGAGAAACTTGTCAGGTGTAATGTGTGATAGAAGAGTTTCAGCTACAATGAAAGAAAAGGTGTATAAAATTCTGGTGAGACCAGCGATTTTGTTTGATTTAGAGACAGTGACACTGAAGTTTTGGAGAGAAAGTCAGAGAGGCCAGACTGAGATGGTTTGGACATGTCCAGAGGACAGATAGTGAATATATTGGTAGAAGGATGCTGAGTTTTGAACTGCCAGGCAGGAGGCCTAGAGGAAGACGAAAGAGGAGGTTTATGGATGTAGTGAAAGAGGACATGAAAGTAGTTGGTGTGAGAGAAGAGGATGCAGAAGACAGGGTTAGTTGGAGGCAACTGATTTGCTGTGGTGACCCCTGAAGGGAACAGCCGAAAGGAAAGTTTATTTGCATTTTTACTACAGGTTAGATGAGATGATCAATCCACTCTGATGTGAATACTGTATGTGTGTAGACATTAAACCAATAACTCAAGTATCCCATTCAAAGGTAGAATTTGCAAAACCGCCCCTGAAAAGATAAAAAATATTACTTTTATTTGAATTTTATTTTTTAATTTAACCTTTATTTAACCAAGCAAGCAATTAAGAACAGGTTCTTATTTACAAATGCAGCCTGAACTTACAAATGCAGCCCGAACAACTTGAAACACAAACTCTTTCTATTTCCCTAATGCTAACCTAAGCTATCTGGTGACTGATATATTAAAGATATTAGTGTGATATTGATCTCAACTCTGTAAGACAATCCCTTTAGTGAAATGACTCAAACCAACAGCTTGGCAAAAAGCTTCCCTTCTGAGCCAAGAGATGACAAAAAGCAGGAGCTCTCAGCTCAGACACATAACTCACCTTAATGGCAGGTAATTATATGGTCACAGAGTACAATACATACTTCACTTTTATTCAGTAATGACCCAGCAACAATGACCTTTTGCTAAACGGGGTGCTTGTTGTTTATTGGAAATAAGTTTTAATTCACTTCACAGATGCTTTTTGAAATATGTTGAAGCTTGTGGACCAGATTCCAAAAATAATCATGCTGCGGAGGAACTGCATAAACTCTGGATTACATCATATGAAGTCTGAATGACAAGAAGATGACACAATAAACAATGTCTGTCAACACCAGCCCTGTTGGGGTGGCTTTACGTAACAGTTTTAATTCAAGTGTGTTTACACAACGAGTTTGTCAGCTAGTGTTGATTGATGAGATGATAATTTATGATAATTAATCAGATAGTCTTTTATAGTCACTGCTGTTTAATGAAAAGAGTGGAACTGGCCACAGGGATATAAAAAGTACGCAAAAGTATATCAGTTCCAGAGAGACCAGATTATTTTCATGTCATGACATTTTCTGTTTCAGCTCTATCTTCACCACAAATATTTGACAGATTTAGTTACATACTAATTAACAGGGCACAAGCCAGTGTCTTATTGTGCTGGTCCCAAGCCGGGATAAATACAGAGGGTGTCAGGAAGGGCATCTGACGTAAAACTTTTGCCAAGTCAAACATGCAAATCAAATTTTTAACTTTCATACCGGATCGGTCGAGGCCCTGGTTAACAACGACCGACATATTGGTGCTCTTCACCGAGAGGGTGCCGGTGGAAATTGGACTACCGTTGACCAATAAGGAGAGGAGGAAAGTGTGTTTGTAGGAAGAGAGAGAAGAGGAACACCACGCGTGTAGGACTAAGAGTAGGGACGTTGAATGTTGGAACTATGACTGGAACAGGTAGAGTTGGTTGACATGATGTAGAGGAGGAAGGTAGACACACTGTGTGTCCAGGAGACCAAGTAGAAAGGTAGCAAGGTTAGAAGTTTAGAAGCTGGGTTCAAATTGTTCTATAATGGTGTAGATAGGAAGAGAAATGGAGTATGAGTTATCTTGAAGGAGGAGTTTGTTAGGAATATCCTGAAGTTAAAAAGGGTGTCAGAAAGAGTGGTGAGACTGAAGCTAGAAATCGAAGGTGTGATGTTCAATGGTGTTAGTGGGTATGCTCCACAGGTGAGATGTGAGCTGGAGGAGAAGGAGAAGTTCTGGTTGGACTTTGAATAAGTGATGTAGAGCATGCCTACAAGTGAGAGAGTTGTCATTGGGGCAGATTTCAATGGACATGTTGGTGCAGGAAACATGTGAGGAGGAGGTGATGAGCTGGTTTGGTATCCAGGAGAGAAATGCAGAAGGCCAAATCGTGGATGTCAGAAAGACAACCACGATTTGGTTGACTTTGCAAAAAGGATGAAAATGATTATACTGAATTCTTTCAGTATGAGACAGGAACATAGGGTGACCTATAAGAGTGGAGGTAGGAGCACACAGGTAGACTACATCTTGTGTATAAACTGAAGGAGATCAGTAACTGCAAAGTAGTGGTAGGCAAGAGTGTAGCCAAACAGCATAAGATGGTGGTGTGTAGGATGACTCTGGTGGTGAGGAAGATGACAAGCGCAAAGGCAGAGCGGAGGACGAAATGTTGGAAGTTGAAAAAGAAAGTGTTGCATGACTTTTAGGAAGGAGTTAAGACAAGCTCTGGGTGGTCAGGAGGTGATTCCAGTTGACTGGACAACTAATGTGATCAGTGAGACAGGTAGGAGAGTACTTGGTGTGTCATCTGGAAGGAAAGTAGATAAGGAGACTTGGTGGTGGAATGAGGAGGTACAGGAGTGTATACAGAGAAAGAGGTTAGCTAAGAAGAAGTGGGACACTGAGAGGACTGAGGAGAGTAGACGGGAGTACAGGGAGATGCAGCGTAAGGTGAAGGTAGAGGTAGCAAAGGCTAAACAAGGGGCTTATGATGACTTGTATGCTAGGTTGGACAGTAAGGAGGGGGATATTGATCTGTACAGGTTGGCAAGACAGAGAGACAGCAATGGGAAGGACGTGCAGCAGGGTGGTTAAGGATAGGGATGGAAGTGTATTGATAGGTGCCAGTAGTGCGATGGGAAGATAGAAAGAGTACTTTGAAGAGTTGATGAAAGTAGAAAATGAGAGAGAACAAAGAGTAGATGAGGTGGCTGTTGTGGACCAGGGTGTAGCAAAGATTAGTCAGGATGAAGTGAGGAGTGCATTGAAGAGGATGAAGAGTGGAAAGGCAGTCGGTCTTGATGATATACCTGTGGAGGTATGGAAGTGAATAGGAGAGGTGGCAGTAGAGTTTCTGACTGGGTTGTTCAACAGGATTTTAGATACTGAGAAGATGCTTGAGAAATGGAGGAGAGGTGTGCTGGTGCCCATTTTTAAGAAAAAGGGAGATGTGGAGAGTTGTGGCAACTACTGAGGAATAAAGCTGATGAGCCATATATTGAAATTATGGGGAAGAGTAGTTGAAGCTAGACTAAGGGCCGAAGTGAGCTTTTCTGAGCAGCAGTATGGTTTCATGCCAAGAAACAGTACTACAGATGCAGTTTTGGCTTTGTGGATGTTGATAGAGAAGTACACAGAAGGCCAGAAGGAGCTGCATTGTGTTTTTGTAGATCTGGAGAAAGCTTATGACAGGACTCCCAGAGAGGAACTGTGGTATTGTATGAGGAAGTCTGGAGTGGCAGAGAAGTATATCATTTGTTAGAGCGGTGCAGATAGTGGTGAGGTGTCCTGTACGTGTGACAGAGGACTTCAAGGCAGAGGTGGGACTGCATCAGGGATCAGCTCTGAGCCCCTTCTTGTTCGCTATGGTGATGGACAGGCTGACAGACGAGGTTAGACAGGAATCTCCATGGACTATGATGCTTGCAGATGACATTCAATCAAGTTCAATCAAGTTTTATTTATATAGCGCTTAATCATGGCAGCAGACATTTCAAAGCGCTTTAACAGACAGAGAAACCCAACTGAACCCTCCAGAGCAAGCATAAGCGACAGTGGCGGGGAAAAACTCCCTTGATGAGGAAGAAACTCCGGGCAGGACCCAGACTCTTTTGGGCGGCCATCCGCCTCGACCGGTTGGGTGGAAAAGAAATCAAAGGAAGATAAGAATAGCATCAGAGAGAGAGAGACAGAGAGAGAGTGACAGATAGGCCAGACAGAGACAGTATCAATATGGTTAAGGTTGCTAAAGTCAAGGCACAATTACAGCTGCGTGTATGACTGTATGGCGGCACAGAGGAAGAAAGGAAGCAGGACCCCAGCCGATGGATAGTTGAGGGGTGGTACTGGTGGGCTTGGAGGAGAAGGTCTACAGCACATGGAGAGATGGGGGTGATACTGGTGGGCTCGGAGGTGCAGGTCCACAGAGGAAGGTCCACAGCGGCTGGGCGGATGAGGGGTGGAACAGTAAGATGACACCAAGGAAGAGAGGCAGCAGGACCCCAGTCGATGATTAGGTGAGGGGTGATACTGTTGTTTGGGAGGTGTAGGTCCACAGCAGATGGTCCACAGCGGATGGGTGGATGAGGGGTGGAACAGTATGGTGGCGCGGAGGAAAAAGGAAGCCGGACCCCAGCTGATAATTAGGTTAGGGGTGGTACTGGTGGGATGGGAAGAGCAGGTCCATAGCAGATGGGTGGATGAGGGGTGAACCTGAGAAATTGTGATCTGTAGTGAGAGATCATTACAGATCTCTCACTGTCCTGGAAAGCACAGGAATGAAGGTTAGCCCCAGTTAGACAGAGTACATGTGTGTGAATGAGAGGGACCCAAATGGAAGAGTGAGGCTACAGGGACAAGAGATCAAGAAAGTGGAGGATTTTAAGTACAGTCAACCCTCGGTTTTTTCGAACATAATCTGTTCCAGAAGGCTGTTCGAAAAGCGAGTTGTTCGAAATCCCAAACTATTTTTCCCATTATAATTAATGTAAATAATTTTAATCCATTCCAAGTCTAAAAAACAGGGTTTTTTAAAAACTATTTTACACCATAAACTGCATTGTATACTGTTTACCATAAATAAAAAGGGGTAGAAATAGACATTGTGTTTTATTTTAATAAAAGATATCCTATCGAACTTTGAACCGTATGCGCTACGGAGGAAGCATCCTGGGCATTCGAGTTCGCTCGGCTCCCAAGTGAGTCACGTTCAGGTACGCTAGGCTTCTTTTGGTTTACACCATAAACTGCACTGTATACTCTTTACCATAAATAAAAAACGGTAGAAATAGACGCTGTGTTTTATTTTAATAAAAGATATCCTATTGAACTTTGAACACGAATGCGCTACGGAGGAAGCGTCCTGGGCATTTGAGTTTACTCGGCTCCCGAGTGAGTCGCGTTCAGGTATGCTCGGCTTCTTTCGGTTTGGTCGAGAGCCGAATTTTGGTCGAGTTCAGAGACGTAAAATTCTCGGATTTTCTGGTCGAGAACAGAAGCGTTCGAAAACCGAGCTTTGACTGTATTTAGGGTCTACAGTGCAGATCAATGGAGAGTGCGGAAAAAGGGTGAAGAAGCATGTACAGTGGTACCTATACTTACGAAATTAATCGGTTCCGGAAGAAATTACGTAATTAGAAAATTACGAAAGTAGAGACCCGTTTTCTATGCAAGCCCCCAAAAATTCCAACATAAATGTTTTATTAAGTATAAAAATGCATCAAAACATGTAACAAATACATGGTACGATTAGATTATTACACAATAAATGAGAGTTGTGCATAACGTAAAAAACAAAGAATAGAGTAAAAAATAATAATGACAGTCATTTACCTTTTAACTGCTGTCCCCATTGTTTTTTGCCCTCTTTGGTTCATGCGCTCCTGCTCATGATGCTGAAAAACAGAGTGAATTCCAGGCCCTCCTTTTGAACTTATCCAACCACCCGCGCACCCACTCCTTAAACTTCCTTTTGTTTTAATAACGTGGCGATTGTAGATGCATTTCGGCCATATTCTTTGGCGAGATCAACCAAACGCATCCCTGTCTCATGCTTTTCTATGACCTCTTGTTTTGTGTGTATGGACAAAAAAAACCTCTTTTCTTCGTCTTTTCTTTTCCTCTTTACTCCGTCACTTTCTTGGGGTCCAAAACTATCAGACAACCTCATGTGCCGAATGCCGAAGACACTGCATAAACACTATCTAGCTGCACACAGAGGTGGAGTGGCATCCCTCTTAGCCAATGGGATGCCAGGAAGAAACGTAATAGGTAATAGCCAATGGCAGAGCAGCTATGAGAATGTTGCGTTCAGGAACCTGTGGGAGATTCGAGTATCAGCCGATGCTGTGTTTTTACATTATGTAAGTCGAAATTTCTTTTGTAAGTAGAGATAATATTTTCGTGCTGAGAGATTTCGCAAGTAGAAAATTTTGTAAGTAGAGACATTCGTAAGTAGAGGTATCACTGTACAGGCAGGATGGGACAGGTGGAGAAATGTGTCAGGTGTGATGTGTGATAGAAGAGTTTCAGCTACAATAAAAGAAAAGGGGTATAAAAATTCTGGTGAGACCAGCGATGTTGTTTGATCTAGAGACAGTGTCACTGAGGTTTGGACCTCAGTGAGTCAGAGAGGCCAGACTGAGATGGTTTGGACATGTCCAGAGGAGAGATTTTGGATATATTGGTAGAAGGATGCTGAGTTTTGAACTGCCAGGCTAGAGGCCTAGAGGAAGACCAAAGAGGAGGTTTATGGATGTAGTGAAAGAGGACATGAAGGTAGTCGGTGTGAGAGAAGAGGATGCGGAAGACAGGGTTCGATGGAGGCAACCGATTTGCTGCGGCGACCCCTGATGGGAAAAGCCGAAAGGAAAAGAAGTTACATACTAATCAACTTTTTTTTCAGAAATAGCATATAGGACTAAGTACTTGATTCTAATATGGTTGCAGATATTTACAATTTTTTTTAAAAATGACAGGCCTCACCAACAGATTCAGATTTACATTTAGTTTCCGAGGGACACTTTACAGTTTTAATTCAGTAGCATAATCTTGTCAGTGCTGCAAAGTGGGTGCAAGCAAAAGATAAGCAAAGAGTCATATGAATAAACACCGATGAACAATCAGTTCTCTGCTCAGCACATTTGCCTTTGTCTCATCATCCACAACTTAATTCAGTACTCTTCATATCTATAATATCAATAATAAACATTTGATTATATGAAGCACATTTGGTACAATGTGTTGTTACTTAAGTTTTTCAAAGGTTCAGGTTAGTTTTTTCAGATGATGAATTGACTTGAATTAAGTGTTTGTGATATCATCCTTAGTAGTTTTTCACCCTCTTGTTGTCCTCTGTTCATCTTTCTGCTTCCTGCAGAGTTCTCCAGAGAGAGTCTATTAGAAGCTGCCGGTGGGCTTGAGTGTTCCCTCTCTGAGGAGAAAGTAGGCTGTTCCAGCATTACCGATGCGGCAGATCTCTCACCACAGCAAAACATCACACAAGCAGGTAGGAGAGTCAAAAGAACCTCAGTAAGAAAAAAATAATAATTCAGGGACAGACTGCTCATCATTTGTTCACTGAACAGACATTATTTGTATGTTTTTATTTATTTATTTTATTTTTTATTATTGTTAATTTATATTTCTATGCCTATTTATGATGTTCTATTTATATATTCTTGATGGGTTATTTATTACTCTTTCTATTTGGTGCTGTACTACTTTCTATGTGCTGGTTCTTTCTGTGTGCTTTTTCTGTGTTTTGTGTACTTACTGTGCTGTGTGCAACAGAGAAATTAATTCCCCTGATGGAGCCTCCTTAACGGATAAATAAAGTTATACTCTACTCTACTCTACTCTACTCTACTCTACTCTATTTACTGAACAGCATTAATTTATGTTAATTACAGGAATAATTAATTAAAGTGTTTCTATAAAATTCAGTCCACTAACATATTTTTAAACCATTTACCTTTGGAGGGAACATGAAGGTAAGATGAGATGAAAGCACTTCTTATTTCACAAACATGTTCTAACATGACCTGAGAGGTTTCAAAAGAAGTGCTACAAATTTAAACATTTTGACATAATTTAGCATTACATTTAGCAACCCTTTATATTCAACAAGACTTTTGTGTTTCTGTCTCTCTTTTTCAGACACAAAAGCAGCAAGTGCAAGTCAGCCAGCAGAAGTGAAGATGGAGAAAAGCAGCCTGAAGAAAGAGAAATAGAGTGTTTTTCTCTACACCACAATGCTGCTCAATCTGCTCAGCCAGCCGAATGCAATGGCAGGAGTTTGCATCTGCAGATTCAGTTTTTAGATCCAGCAGGGCATCTGCTTTCCTACACAGGTTGGCCTTAGTTACCAAGACAAAAGCAAGAACAAAGGTTTCTACAAAAATCCAGAATCAAGGGGCAATTATTACATTGTAATATATTTGATTTATACAAATTCCCATGCACAAAAAGAAAGGAAAACAACAGAAGAGTCAGTCACACATTTGTTATCATGAGCTACAATGACTCACAATGTCCCCTTCACTGCTCAGTGGACACACATGCTCTATTTACAATCCTTTCAGACAATTTCTGTCATTAAATAGGTGCCATGACTTCAGCAAATCCTTCACAATGCAATAAAATGTAGTTGTAGGCTACCTCTCAAAATATAGGGACCAAAACCATCCTGTTTCAATTTAATGCATCATAATTTACACATTTTACAGTTCAAGTTTGGAAATCTACATATATGTTCAGTAAGTTCCACTGAAATCACATTGTGTGCTTTCTTGATTTTCTGCTACGGGATATAGCAAAGGTCACCTTAGTCAAATATAATCATATAAACTATTTTGATCAATTTGGAATAAAGGCCAAACAACTTGCTGTTCGTCCAAAATAATTAATAAACAAAATATTTTTGGGTTGAGTTTGGGTTATTTTTGGTTGTTGGTCAACGTATTTGACATCACACAAACATGAACATTTTTGATGGATGGATGGATGGATGGATGGATGAACACTGAGTGTTTTCTGATAGGTGTGACAGCCATCCAACATTTTGTTGGTGGGGTTTTCATCTTAAATTCATCTTAAATTAAATTGCATAGATGTGATCCTTCTAGCACATAATATCATACATTGTACTAGTTATTGTTACCGCATATTTGTATGTGACAACAAAGCTCCTTTATTTAAGAAAAAAAAAGATGCTTCTTTCAGGGCACAGTTTGAGTTGAGTTGCTTGTACTGAGGTTATTAACAGAATCCCTGTGTTAAAGATTCCTCTTTATCTACCTTACAAACAAGAACACAATTCTGGTCCGTCACCTCAGATCACTAAATGAGCCGACAAACAAACACACTGAGAGAATGCCTCTCTGACGTCAATGTGAGGCTTAATTAGCAGCACATTAAACAGCATCTAAACATACCTGCTGTCTGCTACATGACAGACAACGTTTGTGTGTTTACCTCACTAGCTGCTGTCAATTACACACAGACACCCTCCCCCACCCACACACACAAAAACACACACGCAGACACTTTCATCTTGTCTCTCTTTAACAATTAAACAATTACAATTTACTTCAGAGGGGGTTAACGAAATGGGTCTTCATTGGGAACAATTTATTTTCATTTACTAAGAGCAATTTCCACTTGTTTTTGCAGTAGCATCGATAACTAGGCTGTTAGCAACTGACTTGTTGATCTCTTGTTTGACTCTTGAATGCTTTGTGGGAGTCTAACCCTGGTCACGAGACTTCCAGCATAATATCAAATGTAACTTGTAAACCACATAGAAATCATGAACAATTTGATGAAAGTATCATAAAAGCTGATGTTTGATTTTTAATTCTACAAAAGACATCATCACTACGCTCTTTAAATATTTAGCAGTGGCATTATGTAGGATATGTCCCTCCAAAGTCCTCAGGTTATACTTGAGGTAACTGAAATAAACAAAACAGACTGAAAGAAAAAAATGCACAATAATAACAGCGACACATTAATAAATATTACATTAACAAAGACAAAGAAATTAGAAGTAAAACATTCCCATGTAAGGATTTGTTGTTGTTTTTTTGCAGTCTGTTTATGGACAAAGAAATGGTGGTTCTGCTTTTGGATTGTAATGTTAAAATTTACATTGATTAAATCTGGGGAGTTTTGTTCCAATTTTACTTGAATTGAAAGATGATTACACATCTAATCTAAAAAATTTTTTTGATAAATAAAATGTTTAAATTTGTGATTGTTGTTTTTTTAAATTTTCATTTACTTAAGATAAGTCTGTGAGTTTTGTTATTAAATTCAAAGCAAAGTCAGTTTGATCTCCATGTTCTGCTATTTTAGAGAACTTAAATATCCACAGAATGAAATCCAGGATTCACCAAAAAATGTATTTAGGTTTAGTTTTGTCAAAGGAAAGTCTCCAAAAATCAAAATTGCACCATTGCTCATGCGTTTAGTGGAGGTTGACTCTGACTAGAACCTAAAAATAGGCTCTTTGCAAATAAATAATTCAAAGAGTCAGAGCCGGAAGCATAAAAGCCCATACATTTTTCATGCATTGGACTGGTTTTCAGACATTTATTTTGTAGTATTGCGGCACATTAATCTGTGTTATCAATTCAGACAGTTCTTAACTGCCAGTGTGGAGCTGATGATTTCTATTGAAAGTGCTTGCCATTAATGCTGATTGCAGTCCTCACTTCATGTCAATGGATTGTAGCTTTGATTAGTGAGAAGTGCAGACTGAAACTTTGTAATTAGCTGGAGAAAAGAATCTGACTGGAGAAAAGACATTTTGATCATACTGTACATATATTTGTATGTGCATAATGTACACATTTACTGGAGAGGTAAGTACAGGCAACCAGTCAATTTGAATGTAAAGTGGCTTAACATGTCTAAAGAAAAGAAGAAAACTGAAGTCTCTTCAGTATGCTCAACAGAAAACTTGAAATACAGTATGAGACTGAGTTCCATATTCAATGACTTGCGCACCAGGAGTAACTTCCTTCAGTCTGCTCTGCAGCTCCTCTAGCTGGAAGAGGAGAGAACTGACATGATTTGTTTACCTGATCTTTGAGGGTTGTTTGACTTTAGTGAAACGCAAATATAAGAAAGGACATGTTTAAGATTCATTGTAGGAAATGTGGGATCAAGGTTCTGGATAAAATGGGATGGTCCATATTAATATCTTCCTCTGCCCATGCAGAGGATTCATAATGGCATCTTTAACACACACAGGCTCTACCTTTACTCCCACTGACGAGACATCAGTATTGGTGATATATGCATCAGTAAGCCTTTCTGTCCCAACTGTAATTACTTTTCTAGAGCATATCTCGCAAACCAGCTTGTCTGAGATTTAAAGTTGTATTAACAATAATAAGTAGCTTTGCCTTTTGACATTCTGATTTTTTATTTATTACTGAGTCATTTTTTGTTTCCATGGAAACAAGATTTTAAGGTGACTCAAAAGGTTGTTGGTCTTCACAGACAATATCACAGAAAACACAGATGACTCTCTAAAACAGAGATCTTATATACTTTGGGGTGAGGAGGTCGGGGGAACTTAAATGGAAAGGACTCCCATTTTAATGCTGCAAACAAATTTACAAATTTGTCAAAGCCACAATTGCACAACTCATCTCAGCAATATATATCTATAACTATCTCTCTGTCTCTCTCTGTCTCTCTCTCTCTCTCTCTCTCTCTCTCTCTCTCTCTCTCTCTCTCTCTCTCTCTCTCTCTCTCTCTCTATCTATCTATATATATATACAGTATATACAGTATATACAGTATATACAGTATATACAGTATATATATATATATATATATATATGTAGAGAGAGAGAGAGAGATTTTTTTGAAAGAAAACAGTTTGTTTTTCAATGAAGATAACTTTAGAAATACACTTTATACATTGCTAATGTGGTAAATAACTATTCTAGCGGCAAATGTCTGTTTTTTGGTGCAATATCTACATTGGTGTATAGAGGCCCATTTCTGTTAACTATCACTCCATTGTTCTAATGGTACAATGTGTTTGCTCATTGCATAAGAAGGCTAATGGATGGTTAGAAAACCCTTGTGCACAGCTGAAAACAGTTTAGCTGGTTAGAGAAACTATAAAACTGACCTTCCTTTGAGCAGGTTGAGTACCTGGAGCATCACATTTGTGGGGTCGATTAAATGGTCAAAATGGCCAGAAAAAGAGAACTTTCATGTGAAACTTGACAGTCTATTCTTGTTCTTAGAAATTAAGGCTATTCCATGCGAGAAATTGCCAAAAAACTGAAGATTTCTTACAACGGTGTGTATTACTCCCTTCAGAGAACAGCACAAACAGGCTCTAACCAGAGTAGAAAGAGAAGTGGGAGGCCCCGCGGCACAACTGAGCAAGAAAATAAGTACATTAGAGTCTCTAGTTTGAGAAATAGATGCCTCACAGGTCCTCAACTGGCAGCTTCATTAAATAGTACCTGCAAAACGCCTGTGTCAACATCCACAGTGAAGAGGCGACTCCAAGATGCTGGCCCTCAGGGCAGAGTGGCAAAGAAAAAGCCATATCTGAAACTAACTAATAAAAGAAAAAGATTAATACAGTGAAACCTCTACTTACGAATGCCTCTACTTACAAAATTTTTCAGCAGGAAAATATTGCCTCTACTTACGAAAGAAATTTCGACTTACGTAATGTAAATACACAGTATCGGCTGATACTCGAATCTCCCACAGGTTCCTGAACGCAACATTCTCATAGCTGCTCTTCCATTGGCTATTGCGTAGTATCTTCCTCGCATCCCATTGGCTAAGAGGGATGCCACTCCACCTCTGTGTGGCGCCAGATCGGTGTTCATGCAGTGTCCTCGTCATTCGGCTCTCGACAAGTGAGGTGTTATGATAGTTTTTCGTAAATATACTGGATTAACTTTTTGAGTATTCGCTATGGACCCCAAGAAAATGACGGAGAAGAGGAAAAGAAAAGACGAAGAAAAGAGTTTTTTTGTCAGTACAAACAAAGCAAGAGGTCATAGAAAGGCATGAGAAAGGGATGTGTTTGGTTGATCTCGCCAAAGAATATGGCCGTAATCTATCGACAATCGCCACGCTATTAAAACAAAAGGAAGTTTAAGGAGTTTAAGGCATTGCGTGGTTAGTTGGAGAAGTTCAAAAGGAGGACTGGAATTCACTCTGTTGTTCGGCATGGTGAGATAGGAGCGCATGAACCAAAGAGGGCAAAAAAACAATGGGGACAGCAGTTAAAAGGTAAATGACCGTCATTATTATTCTTTACTCTATTCTTTGTTTTTTATGTTATGCACAACTCTCATTTATTGTGTAATAATCTAATCGTAACATGTATTTGTTACATGTTTTGATGCATATTTATACTTTATAAAACATTTATGTTGGAATTTTTGGGGGCTTGCATAGAAAACGGGTCTCTACTTTCGTAATTTTCTAATTACGTAATTTCTTCCGGAACCAATTAATTTTGTAAGTAGAGGTACCACTGTATGGGCAAAAGAACACAGACATGGGACAGAGGAAGATTGGAAAAAAGTGTTATGGACGGACGAATCAAAGTTTGACGTATTTGGATCACACAGAAGAACATTTGTGAGACGCAGAAAAGATGCTGGAAGCGTGACTGAGGCCATCAGCCAAGCAAGGTAGGTGTAATGTGATGGTCTGGGGTTGCTTTGTTGCTGGTAAGGTTGGAGATTTGTTCAGGGTGAAAGGGATTTTGAATAAAGAAGGCTATCACTCCATTTTGTAACGTCATGCCATACCATGTTGACAGCGCTTGATTGGAGCCAATTTCATCCTACAACAGGACAATGACCCAAAGCACACCTCCAAATTGTGCAAGAACTATTTAGAGAAGAATCAGGCAACTGGTATTCTATTTGTAATTGAGTGGCCAGCTCAGTCACCAGACCTAAACCTCATTGAGCTGTTGTGGGAGCAGCTTGACCGTATGGTACGTAAGAAGTGTCCATCCAGCCAGTCCAACTTGTGGGAGGGGCTTCTAGAAGTGTGGGGTGAAATTTCTCCACATTACCTCAACAAATAAACAGCTAGAATGCCAAAGGTCTGCAATGCTGTAATTGCTGCAAATGGAGGACTCTTTGACGAAAGCAAAGTTTGAAGGAAAAAAATATTTTTTCAAATACAAATCATTATTTCTAACCTTGCAATGTCTTTACTATATTTTCTATTCATTTTACAACTCATGGTGGGAAATAAAAGTGTGACTTTTCATGGAAAACACAAAATTGTCTGGGTGACCTCAAAATTTTGAACGGTAGTATATATATAGATATATTAGGGCTGTCAGTTTAACGCGTTAATTAGATTAATTAATTACACTGCAAATTAAAATACAAAAATTAACGCAATTAATCATGAGTGGCAAGTCAATGCGCAAGCATTTTAAATTTGGCCCATTGAGGGACCCTTAGGCTGCAGAGGCACGTCACTTTGTACCTGCGCCACTAGTCAAAAGCAGGGTGACTGACAACAGAGATGGAGACCGAGGCAAGCCCACTCGGACCTTTGGGCGGAAAGTTTATTTATAAAAACAACAAAGACGGGACTATCAACAAAAACGCAGTGATTCTGTACTGCCAATCTGCGCTGTAGACGCCTCCATCAGTCTGCCCCAGGGCAGCTGTGGCTACACACGTAGCTTACCATCACCAAGTATGAATGAGGAGTGAATGAATAATAGATCCAATGTAAAGCGTATTTGAGTGTCCAGAAAAGTGCTATATGAATCTAATCCATTATTATCATTATTATTATTATTATTGTTGTTGTTGTTGTTGTTGTTGTTGTTGTTGTTGTTGTAATTATTATTATTATTTGTACCTTTCGAAAAAGAGAATTTTCATATCACCGATGCACCTCCAGCCTAACGTATCATTTAAATGCAAAACATGTCAAGGACACAGAGTTGAACATTAGCTTACCCTTTTAAAGGAAACGCCTGTTGGCATCTTGCTATTTAGTTGCGTTATTTAGAGGAATGTTATACTATTCATGGTGAATTGCTGTATTGAGTCAGCTTTAGTATTCATTTTGATTGAGAGTCTGCTTATGTGCCTATTTGAGACTCAGCTTTATTTTATTTCTGAAATTAATTTAACTGTATTCCTATTGCATTTTTGAGAAATGTGCCTGGCTTAATTGGTTTGCTGATGTGCTTGACCTTTTTTCTTTACAATTTCATTTATAAAGCACACTTAACCAATAAAAATGTGGATTTCAAATCTTCTCTTCTTGGTGCATTCTATTGATTAGTCATGCACACAATTTTGTAATGTCCTACAATTAAAATTCTTTATTTGGGGGCCTTTAGCAGGTATGAGATTAAAATGCGATTAATTAGATGAATTAATTACAAATTATATTAATTTTTTTAATAGCCTGACAGCACTAAAAAAACCAGGTTTCTTTTTTACAAGCTAAACCCGCGAATTGGTGTACAACAAGGCGAGAACGATCGATTGAAAGAAAATGAGAATAGAGTGTTTTATAGTAGATTTTGTGTTAAAATTCTAATTGAACAACAAATGGTGAATGCTTATAGGGGGTAGGAGTGGTGACAGACCGATCAGAAGGTAAATGAAAGATATTATCAATACTTTTTTGTAGTCTTAGACTTTTAATTTTATGACCGGCAGGAATAACCAGCGATGCATGTAAATGTGTATTCACCTCGCTTGCTATTTTTAATGCCTTTTTAAATTGAAATGAACAATCATATAATCGAATTAAAAAAACAAAAAACTAAACTATGGCATACCAATGGTGTTGTGTGGTGGAAAGTTTTTTAATACAATAAAATAATATAATAAAATAATATAATAATATAATAAAATAATATCATTTCTTGACCCAAAATTCTAGAGTGTGTTTGTGTCAAATCTTTCAGCACTTGGGAGGAACGCCCCCAGGAAATCTCGAGGTCATGAAAGATTCTGCAAGAATCTAATCTGTTTTTAGAAGTGTTTGCGTAAATGACAGTATCTGTTAATAATTTTGTCTGCACTAAATGTCTGCGTGACTGATTAGGTTATGTCATCAGCCATGTGAAACTGTCGACTAGATGTCTCTGCTAACTTCTTGAGGTCATGATGCACCTACTGAAAATGGGGGAAAGGTTAGTGGAGAGCAGAGGGAATGAAGTTAAACAACTGATTCACACCTCCCATAGTTACGCCTTTAGAGTATAAAAAGAGATGTGATCCATTATTTTAGTTTGTACTTGAAGTTTTTTAGTACCCAGAGTACTCTGCAACAACACACCGGAGGACTTTTTTTCATCGTCTCCAGAGCTCTCATTATGCTTAGATAAGTATTTGTTGAACTTGTCTGTTTGTTGAACCTGTCTGTCTGTCAACCTTTTGATGATATTATTGTACTGCTACTCAACCAATACATGATTTGAATTGACAAATAAATATCTTGTATTTTACACTGTCTCCTGTCTTTAAGAAGAACGAAACCCCACCACAGTTGTCTAAGTCAAAGTTAAAATGTATTTTAGTCCAAGTAAACATTGAGTAATATTTTGTATGACTGTATCTTCACATAGTGAATGCAAGTTTTCAATTGTTGAATTGTTGCATTCAGGAACCTGTGGGAGATTCGAATATCAGCCGATACTGTGTTTTTACATAACGTAAATCGAAATTTCTTTTGTAAGTAGAGGCAATATTTTCCTGCTGAGAAATTTTGTAGAGACTTTCGTGAGTAGAAGTATCACTGTACATCGAATGCCCCATTCCAAACGTAAACCATAGCTGACAGACTGTTGGTGCTAGCCAGCTAGCTTCACTCAGAAATCGTTGCCGTTTTCTGTGTCGTTCCTGCTGTTTGGACTTTCTGCTCAAAAACATGAAAATTGTTTGATCAGTTATGACACTCTAAAATTATGTTAACTGGAAAGTCCATGTATAGTTAGTGATGGGCAGATGAAGCCCCATGAAGCACTGAAGCTTTTCATCCCAGTCGGTTTACTGCGGTTCGAAGCTTCATGATGCTTTATTTGCTCTAGTATGACATCTACTGGATGCTAAAATATCTGTCGGCATGATTTTGAAGTGTGTAGTATTTTGCAGAAAGCCTGTCAATAAAACTTTCAGCAAAATAAAGAATTATGCAAAACATAGTACTGTGTGTTTGTGTGTGTGTGTGTGTGTGTGTGTGTGTGTGTGTGTGTGTGTGTGTGTGTGTGTCAAAATTTAAAAAAAAATTCACACAAACACACTGGCAGTATGGAAAATGATCATTTGGAGGCACCTTTGAGCGAGGCGCCGTTTCCTTTACAAGTTGCTCATTGGAGGCGCACAACGAGGGAGCTGCCACTCTACCTACCCCTCACCTGCATGCCCACAAGCCCCTTGTGTGTGTGTTACGGGCCTGTTCACACTATATAGATGCCTTTAACTACTAACCTGTGTAGAGTGGAGTCTCAATTTCCCTTCAGGGATTAATACAGTCAATAAAATTTAAATTAAAAAAAAAAAGTATCCACTGTGGCAGGACTTAGGTGATTCCTTTTTTTTTTGACAGTATTTGCCCTGCTTTAGAAAACACCCGCCTTGTATTGCTGTCAAAACTCAAACCGAACCACTACCTGAATTAAGCCATGTCCACACATAGCTGCATAAGTGTATTGATCAACACATTTATAAGCAGAACAACTTCGAGAACGGGATCGGGTCACACTGCCTGCTGGTGGGAGTATTTCCTGTATGTGGAAGTTCACACAGTTCCTCCTGAAGGACGAGCTCCATCACAGAGTTCTTCCACCAGCAGGCAGTGCCGCCTGGTCTGACCCAGAACTGGTGTCGCTGTGAATGGAATGTGAATGAATGAATGAATGAATAAACTTTATGACTCATAGAGAAAGAACTGTCAAGTATGTTTATCAACACATCTTCAACGTGGAGCTGTTATACGTCAGAAAATAGCCAGTTTTAACTCCGTTCTGTGTGTACATGCAGAAACGAGTCACTAGCATGACGTCATAGTGGTTTCTGTCGCAGGAAGACGCCCCCCGGGTAGAGAAAGTTTTGGTTACAACGTCCACACGACAACGCAGACCCAGAGTTTTCAAAAAACTTCACTTTGGCCAGCGTTTTCATACCGGATATCTGCGTTGTCGAGTGGAAGAAAGGCGTAACTGCAACAAAAAGCCTCGCTGGCCGATGCCTTACGTCATATTGTTGATGTGATTCCTTCTGGCAGATGCGCCGTGATTGGTTGGGCGCTAGTGGGTGGGGTTTAAGTGTAACAGAATAAGGTTTTCAAGTGAGCTTTAAATACTTACATATGTACTATATATATATATATATATATATATATATATATATATATATATATATATATATATATATATATATATATATATATATATAAATGTCCCTCTCACCCTTGTGGGGTGGTATCTGTGTGTCATCCTCAAGCTCGGGTCCTCTACCAGAGGCCTGGGAGTCTGAGGGGTTCTGCGCAGTATCTTAGCTGTTCCTAGGACTGCGCTCTTCTGGACTGAGGCTTCAGATGTTGTTCCAGGAATCTGCTGGAGCCACTCTTCCAGTTTGGGGTTCACTGCCCCAAGTGCTCCTACTACCACAGGGACCACATTAACCTTGACCTTCCACATCTGTTCCAGCTGTTCTTTCAACCCTTGATACTTCTCAATCTTTTCGTGTTCCTTCTTCCTGATGTTGGCGTCAGCTGGAATCGCCACATCTATCACCACTGCTCTCTTCTGCTCTTTGTCCATCACCACTATGTCCGGTTTGTTAGCGAGCAGCTGTTTGTCAGTCTGGAAGCTGAAGTCCCACAGGATTTTAGCCTTGTCGTTCTCAACCACCTTCGGTGGTATGTCCCATTGGGATTTTGGTACTTCTAGTCCATACTGTGTACAGATGTACCTGTACACTATCACAGCTACTTGGTTGTGCCTTTCCATGTATGCTGAGCTGGCGAGCATCTTACACCCTGCTACCACATGCTGGACTGACTCTGGGGCTTCTTTACATAGCCTGCACCTTGGGTCAGATCTACTGTGGTAGATATTGGCCTCTATTGCTCTTGTACTTAGGGACTGTTCCATGATCCGTGCCTCTGTGCTGTCTGTCAGTCCAGCTTTATTCAGCCATTGGTAGGTCTTCTTGATATCAGCCACTTCCTCTATCTGACGGTGGTACATGCCGTGTAGGGGCTTGTCCCCTTCGTGTTGTGTCCTCCTCTTCCTCAGGTTTCTGCTGTGTAAGGCATTCACTGAGCAGTTCATCTGTTGGGGCATCTTCCTGATATACTCTTGGATTTTTGATGTCTCATCCTGGACAGTGGCCCTGATGCTCACTAGTCCTTGGCCTCCCTCTTTCCACTTAGTGTACAGCCTCAGGATGCTGGACTTGGAGTGAAACCCTCCATGCATGGTGAGGAGCTTTCTCGTCTTGATATCTGTGGCTTCTATCTCCTCCTTTGGCCAGCTTATGATCCCAGCGTGGTATCTGATGACAGGCAGTGCATACATGTTGATGGCACAGACCTTGTTCTTGCCAATCAGCTGACTTCTCAGGACTTTCATTACTCTCTGGAGGTATTTGGCAGTGGATGACTTCCTTGTGGTTTCCTCATGGTTGCCATTAGCCTGTGGGATTCCAAGGTATTTGTAGCTGTCCTTGATGTCTTCTATCCTGCCCCCTGGTAGGTCAACCCCTTCAGTTCTGATCATCTTGCCTCTTCTTGATACCATCCGGCCACATTTGTCTAATCCGAATGACATCCCTATGTCGTTGCTGTAGATCCTGGTGGTGTGGATCAGTGAGTCAATCTCTCGCTCATTCCTGGCATACAGCTTGATGTCATCCATATAGAGGAGATGGCTAATTGTTGTCCCACTTCGGAATCGGTATCCGTAGCCGCTCTTTGTGATGATGTGACTGAGGGGGTTCAGGCCTATGCAGAACAGCAGTGGTGATAGTGCATCCCCTTAGTATATGCCGCACTTGATGTTAACTTGGGCAATTGGCTTGGAGTTAGTCTCCAGGGTTGTCTTCCACTTCCCCATTGAGTTCTTGATGAAGGCTCTTAGTGTCCTGTAGATCTTATACAGATCTTATACGTAGGCTTTCTGGTAATCTATCCAGGCGGTGCACAAGTTGGTCTGCCTATTCTTACAGTCTCTGTGTACTGCTCTGTCCACCAGTAGCTGGTGCTTGGCTCCCCTGGTGTTACTTCCAACTCCTTTCTGTGCCCCGCTCATATATTGATCCATGTGCCTACTCATCTTAGCCGCCATGATGCCTGACAGGAGCTTCCATGTTGTACTGAGATAGCTTATTGGCCGGTAGTTGGATGGGGTGGATTCCTTTTATATATATATATATATGTATATATATATATATATATATATATATATATATATATATATATATATATATATATATATATATATATATATATATATATATATAAAAGTTTGGACACACCTTCCCATTCATGAGTTTCCTTTCTTTTCATGATTATTGACATTGTAGATTCACACTAAAGGCATCAAAACTATTAATTAACACATGTGGAAATAGGTACTTAACAAAAAAGTGTGAAACAACTGAAAATACGCCTTATATTCTACTTTGTCCTAAGTAGCCACCTTTTGCTCTGCTTACTGCTTTGCATACACTCTGCATTCTCTTGATGAGCTTCAAGAGGTAGTCACCTGAAATTGTTTGCATTGTTTTCACAGGTGTGCCCTGTCAGGTTCAATAGGTGGGATTTCTTGCCTTATAAATGGGGTTGGGACCATCAGTTGTGTTGTGCAGAAGTCAGGTGGATACACAGCTGATAGTCCTACTGAATAGACTGTTAGAGTTTGTATTATGGCAAGAAAAAAGCAGCTAAGTAATGTCAGTCAGTCCGAAAAATTGGGAAAACTGTGAAAGTGTCCCCAAGTGCATTCGAAGCGCTACAAAGAAAGTGTCTGACATGTGGACCGCCCCAGGAAAGGAAGACCAAGAGTCACCTCTGCTGCAGAGGATAAGTTCATCTAAGTCACCAGCCTAAGAAATCGCAGGTTAACAGCAGCTCAGATTCAGAAATCAGAAAAGGTTTTATTGCCAAGTACAGTAAAAATTACTGTCGAGGAACTTGACGTGGTGTCGGTGCATAGAAAGGCGGAAGAGAATAGTAGTGAGTGAGGAATAGGATAAGAATACAAAAACTATTTACAGATTAGAGACCAGGTCAATGCCACACAGAGTTCTAGCAGCAGACACATCACTAGAACAACTGTTTAGAGGAGACTGTGTGAATCAGGCCTTCATGGTAGAATAGCTGCTAGGAAACCACTGCTAAGGACAGGCAACAGGCAGAAGAGACTTGTTTGGGCTAAAGAACACAAGGAATGGACATTCGACCGGTGGAAATCAGGTTTTGTTCTGATGAGTCCAAATTTGAGTTCTTTGGTTCCAACCACCGTGTCTTTGTGCGATGCAGAAAAGGTGAACTGATGGACTCTACATGCCTGGTTCCCACCGTGAAGCATGGAGGAGGAGGTATGATGGTGTTGGGGTGATTTGCTGGTGACACTGTTGGGGATTTGTTGAAAATTGAGGGCATACTGAACCAGCATGGCTACCACAGCATCTTACAGCGGCATGCTATTCCATCCGGTTTGCGTTTCGTTGGCCCATCATTTAGTTTTCAACAGGACGATGACCGCAAACACACCTCCAGGCATTGTAAGGGCTATTTGACCAAGAGGGAGAGTGATGGGGTGCTGCGCCAGATGACCTGGCCTCCACAGTCACTGGACCTGAACCCAATCGAGATGGTTTGGGGTGAGCTGGACCGCAGAGTGAAGGCAAAAGGGCCAACAAGTGCTAAGCATCTCTGGGAACTCCTTCAGGACTGTTGGAAGACCATTTCCGGCGACTACCTCTTAAAGCTCATCAAGAGAATGCCAAGAGTGTGCGAAGCAGTAATCAAAACAAAAGGTGGCTACCTTGAAGAACCTAGAATATAAGACATATTTTCAGTTGTTTCACACTTTTTTGTTAAGTATATAATTCCACATGTGTTAATTCATAGTTTTGATGCCTTCAGTGTGAATCTACAAGTTTCATAGTCTTGAAAATAAAGAAAACTCTTTGAATGAGAAGGTGTGTCCAAACTTTTGGTCTGTACTATATATATATATATATATATATATATATATATATATATATATATATATATATATATATATATATATATATATATATATATATATATATATATATATATATATATATATATATATATACACACACATATACATAGACACACACACACACACACACAGTGTATACTGTATATACAGTGGACGAAGGTGACAATTTGGAACAGGTGTCTGTCATGCAGGTAATTACTTCAGTGGGATTAGGAGTATTTTAATGGTCTCTGGGAGCCAACATTGGTCAAGGTTGACAGGGGATCAAATACTTATCTCCCTCAATGACATGCAAATTAATTTTTATTTTCTATTTCATGTAAGTTTCTCAATATTTTTTTCAATATTCTTTTCACAACTGTTAAATTAAAGCTGCCATAAAAGTCCGAGACTGTTAATTATTTCTTAGTATCACAACTGCCACAATCAGGGGGGGATCAAATTCTTAAAGCTCAAAGGTTTTGTATTGATTTTAAGAATCCAATATTTGTGGCGGACAGACGTTAAGTCGGGTGATATCATGTAAACTTCATTATTATTTTTCCGTGCATTTTTTAAAATCCAAGGTATAATTGAGAACGACTTAACTAGAAATAACCTAGACCTTTATTTTATTATGTCATTTTTACTGTAAGTTATCAGGCTGTCCCCCTGTAGGAGCTAAAGGATGTAGGAACCAATGTTTCAGGTTAACCCTGAATTCTGAAGGTTTTTCTATTAATTGAGAAATTTAATGGAAATTAAACAGAGTAATCAAACTTAAAGTGGCGTATCGGACTTTTGATTACAAGGAAGGGCATCAGAGTGTCATTCAGGTAAGTGTGCTGGAATGCCTCAGTGGATTTACTTTTACTACATCCATAAACCTCCTCTTTGGTCTTTTCCAGGCAGTTCAAAATCAGCATCCTTCTACCAATATATTCACTATCTCTCCTCTGGACATGTCCAAACCATCTCAGTCTGGCCTCTCTGACCTTATCTCCAAAACCTCTAACCTGTGTTGTTCCTCTGATGTACTCATTCCTGATCCTATCCTTCCTGGTCACTCCCAAAGAGAACCTCAGCATCTTCATCTCTGCTACCTCCAGCTCTGCCTCCTGTCTTTTCCTCAGTGACGCTGTCTGTAGACCAAACAACATCACTGGTCTCACCACAGTTTTGTACACTTTTCCTTTCATTTTAGCTAATGACTTTAAATGGTGATTATAGCTTGAACTTTAATAAATAACAATTTACAAACAATTCAATTACTAACAACCTCCCGGAGCCAATTATGTTTGTTCATACACACACACACACACACACACACACACACACACACACACACACACACACACACACACACACACACATAATTGATCCAATGATGCAAATTAGCTGAAATCAGGTCACCGAATCATCATATTTTACATCCTCACTCACTTCACATACAACAAACACTGACATGATTTTAAAGTTTATTACATTGATAAATGATTTGTGTGCAGTTTAAACTATTTCAGGTAAAATGTCCCTTACAAGTGTTGAGGTGGCAAATTAAATTATTAACATGCACTACACTATTACATGACCAGCATGTACACTTTACACTAAATTATCATCACATTCTAAACTTAAAATAAGACATGATCACTTTCTTCAGATTTACTGCATCTTACCTTGGGAAGATGTTACCTTACACCACCTCTCCCTCCTCCGACTGCCTCAAACACAGCATTAGATGGAATTTCAGTTTTGTTACTAACCGCGATTCAACATTAAAATCTATTCTATGGATAAGCAACTATATTACTGAGTCCTTTCTACTGTTTTTTATTTGTGGGAGAGCCTTGAATGGAATTTTCTGACAGTTCTTTTCTGGATCTCTGATCTGTCGTCACACAGGTGTCGGAAAATCCTGGTAGACAAAACAGATTGGAAAATGCATTTAAAATGTGTGTGGAGCTCAAATAAAAATAAAGTGAATGAAGGTGAAAAATACAATTAAAGACACTGATCACAAAAGTAATAAAATCAGGGAAAAAAGTATCATTTAGTCTGTGTTTCCAAGATTACACATTGTCATTAGGGGCACTGTAGAAGACAAGGGTTGAAGGTAAAAATATTCTCAAATTTTAGATATTAAATTGAACTAAATTTCCAAAAAAGAAAAAGAAAAGTATGATATACCATTAAAACCATTTTCCTTCCATTTGAACTTGTTGTCTTCGGTGTGTCGTGTCCACGTAGAGCGAAAGCTCACCAACTCTGCTGTGATGTGAGCGACACTCCACTGCAGACCTCTGGAGCTCTCCTTCCACAGATTACTGCCAACACATAGCAGTACCGACAATCAATCAATCAATCAATCAATCAATCAATCAATCAATCAATCAATCACTCACTCACTCACTCACTCACTCACTCACTCACTCATCCATCCATCTATCCCAATCAAACTTTGTGACTTTTATAAATAAATGATAAATAAATACAGTATTTTTCACACTATAAGGCACACTGGACTATAAGATGCATCTGATTGTATTGTACCTACAATGACTTGCCTATTTCATAACTTTTTTCACAAATAAGGCCCGCTGGATTATAAGGTGCACTGTCGGTTTTTGAGAAAATTAAAGGCTTTTACGTGCGCCTTATAGTGTGGAAAATACTGTAAATAAATGTTCGTTGTTTCAAGAGCTGAACTTCTCTTCAAGACATTTTGGGGCATTTTTTTGTATTCTTCTTGTTGCTGCTCAAATTTAAATGAATATTTTAAATGTACTAAAGAAAGAATTCAGTGAACAGTTAAATGAGATCTCCATTTTATCTCAACCCAATGTAACATAAAAGTAGAACCAAAGCAGTCGCAGATTCACCACATTGGTGGACAAACGAACTGACGGACAGACAGACAGACGAACCAACACACGAACACCGACAATTACAATACATCACCGCTTTGAAATGGGATGTAAGAAGCAAAGGCTATATGTTTTGCACAGGGGTGGAATTTCTTTCCTAAAGTGGATGTACTCTATTAATAGCTAAATCTATGGTTTGCAAAAATAGCGCCTTATGTGACAGCTGAGAGAGCAGTTTGACAGCATTTACTATTTAGGAGCAGCACCTGAAAATGCTCAAGGCCCGTAGCCTTCTGTCCAGAAAGATGAAAAGGTCAACCTTCACATTTTTTCATAGATTAGATAACCTGCTATAAAATGTTCTGGATGACTTCTAGATGCTTGCGGTAACTGAGGAATGATTTGTAATATAAATTCACACTGATTATAGTGCAGGTGTGGTAAATAAAGAGTCACACAAGTTTGGACTATGTCCTTATTAAGTCCTCATTATGGCCTCATTATGCATTGCCTGAGAATGATTAGCATCATAGAAGAGGGATCACAAAATACAATACAATACAATACAATACAAACACTTTACTCTTATGGATAATGACCTTCAACTCCATCATCAGGCATCATATCAAACAGTGGTTTAAAACTCACTTTACTCAGGTGTCTTATTAGCCCTGAGATAAAGAATGCGTGTCGCTGCAGCATCAACAACACACTCAACAACTAACTGAAACTCCTTGCTGTAGGAATTCTGAGTTTACTCTTACAACTCATGCCTTTATCATCAATGATGTGCTAAAGTCAAGCCAGCACTCACTCCTATCATACTTTTTCAGGCATTGATTTTACTTGACAATTGTTGCTTGACTGCAAAATTATTTCACAGATGAACAGTCTTAAGATCAACAAGTGTATGTCAGAACATTTGTCCTACCAGAGCTCCTCTGGCTTCCAATCGAATACTGCATGGACTATAAAATTCTGCTCCATGTGTTCAGGGCCAGTCACAACCTTTCTCCTCCATACATCTCCAAACTCCTCCACATCACCACTACACAGACTCAAAGGTCCACGTCATTCATCAGTCTCATCGTGCCTTCAGCCCACCTGGGATCCAGAGCCTATAACCTTCCCTTGTTTGGTGAACCAACACCAGCTGTAATTGGTCCACTCTAGAGTTGTGGGAGGGTAATATTCTTTTTTTACATGCTGAACAGAGACTAGTTGGCTTTGTTCCCATATATTTATTTTGGAAATAACAGGAACTGGACACTGACCCCAAGATGTTTTTTCAGGCCCAAAATGTTTCATATTCTAAACTTGACCCCATTATGAACAGCCCATATAACAATGTACAACCCAAAATGTAAAGTTTTTTAAATCAAGTACACATGCTTTCCTATGTGTCACCTGTGTCTGTTGCAGGGGTCTGGTGGACCTGGGTTCTCCTCCACTAGGGGAATAACAATCTTTTCAGCCATGTCCGTCAACAGAGAGAATGTAGGATAAACAATGAAATCTATGAAACCTGCAAAAGAAAATGTATCCATTTATATATCTTTTTGAACAAAAAGGTAAACAATGAATAATTCGGTGTTCATTGACTAGAAATCGTGTGTTGTCTACTGCCTCCTCTAGGAATAAATAATAAAAGCAAATAATTGACGGTTGGTGAAGCATAATTTTTTTATTTTATTATTTTATATCTTTTTATGTGGGAAACGTTATGTTTGTTTTGTCTGTACCAGACACAAGGCTGGATGAGAGATACATCCATTTAAGGAATTGCTGATAAAAAGGACTGAGCTAAAAGAAACAGAAATAGGAAAGAAAGATTTTTATTAGACATACCAATCTGGGACTCAGCTATCAGGGTACTTTTTCGATCGCACAGGGGGGAGAAGGGCAGGCCAAGCTCCGCCTCTCTATCACCCTCACAGAGATAGAAAGAGAGAGAGGATATCTTAAAGTATATCCACCACACGTCTCCTGAAAATAACTTTTAAAGGTTGTTTGCCTCAACGCTCACCACCTAACACTTCGGAAACAATACAGGTTGGTTCTTTAAAGTAACACAAGAAATGAATCAACATTTACAGAGGGAGGATTCACACATCTTATTGATTAACAGTGTAAAGCTCCCAGCACAATCAGTTGAACACCCAGCCTGACAGCATTAGATAGGCTCTTATAATTATTTTTTGCTTTATTTTGAAGATTTCTCTAACTGCATGATCCACAATAACCGTTATAATAATAATAATAATAATAATAATAATAATAATAATAATAATAATAATAATAATAATAATAATAATAATAATAATAATAATAACAATAATAATGCTTCTATTTCGAATCCTAAAGAATAGATGTACAGTAGTATGATACAAAAAACTTCCTTACAATCTCTTGTGCTGACGAGCATCATGTTTTATTATTTTACATCAGCTCTTAAATGGACCTTAATGTCCAAAATTATTTTTCATAACTTGGAAATATTTTTGCAGATATTGTTCCAAAAGGTCAATAGTTACATACAATTTGTTAATGAGAATTGATTTTTAAGGTTATAAATGTTAATGTTAAAAAGATCACATGGTTTGTTCCCTGTCTAAATAATATAATTCTCAGTGGGTTTTTGGATCTTGTGTGACTGTAAAATACATGATTAAAACAACATTTCAGAGTCGTCCTACTCTCTGACCATCTCTGCCTCATACCTGAGGAGTGATTTATACTGTTTTCTTTAGCTATGACATGAGAAGCTCTTTGAACAGCTTTCCCACTCTCCATTTCCAGTGAATCATTTCCTAAACCGCTGAAGTGTTATTAGACGCACAACCTCTTGACTCATCAGTCTTGCTGACATAAAACAGTAAGATAAGAAAAGACAAAAGGTGAGACATGAAAGAACAGCAGATGAAGGAGTACAGATGATCTTAGCATGTAGGAAGAAAACTGCTCTTTGTAATAATTGCATGGAAAGGCACATAAACTCTTGTCAATATTCTCCGTGACACAGTTTTTTGAAAGCCCTGTTTTGTTCCATCTGTTCTTTACTGTGTTTATTATATGATTGCTATGGCACAGCCTCCATTCAGTATTATCCACGTAAGTGATGGTCAAAACTAGATTTTTTTCTCTAGTAGAATTGAGGCTATTTGTCAAAGAAAAAATAATGATAATTTTCATTACCTGGCTGCTATAATCCTCTATGAGTCTTTTTATCAAATAAAAAATACTACGAAATTGAAGCTGAATCAAATTTTGCATGCCTATCAATAGTACAAATAGCATGTACAGCTTGAAATTCAACTAAATAAATAATCAATAACACAAATAAAATTATGAATAAGCTAACCATGCGTAAAAGCGGCATATAGACCTTTACTACTAATGCACTGGGGTTCTTACCTGCCTGAAAAACTCCTCCATGAGTGCTTTGGTCCAGCGAGAGTGCAGCGCCCAAGGCTTGGAGGGGTGACTTATGTCAGCTGTGTGCAGCAACAGAGACAGGGCTTTGGCCTTGTCTATCCTGTTGGTGAAATTGGTTCACATTCTAGTTTTATTTATTGTGCTGCACATCTCAGACATTCCTGAACATCAGATTGAACACTAAAAGGCCAATCACTAAGCGTGGGAGATCATTTTTCAGCTCCACAGTGAAAATGAACTACACGTTACCGTTCTTGCTGTTGTAGACAGGACTTCATCGCTTTGACTTGGAGTAGATGGGAGGACATGTCTGTGGACAACACCATCTCTATAACCAGCGATCGCAGCTCCCTACAAGCAAAAGCCACACAGACACACACTTTGGCAGTAGACCTTAACTCATGTGAATGAACATTATGGAGTGAACATGAAAACAGGAGGATTTTCTTGTTCCCATGGCTGCACTGTATATTATAAAAGTATGAAAGTGTTCTTGTAGCTGAAACCTCTGCTGGAATATGTCATTCATAATCCAGTCACATACAAGCCTACATCTGTGTTATGTGATGCCTTCATCTGTTCAACTCTCATCAACAGCTGTGAAGCATTGTAGAAAATGATTACATACACAGAGAAAGTGATCTGATGCCATTTTAAGTTGACATCAGCCATATTTGTTAATTTCTTCTATGTTATGTATGTTATTCAGCAAACTGTGAAAGTATGAATTATAGCGTATAATCATTCATTGGTAAAGTCTCTGGGTGGTCATCAGAAGCATGTAGTGACTCATTTGGTATGACACTGCTGCTGAGTAGTGAGTGAGTCACAGCACAGCAATAGAAATGTGATTCATTATTGATTGTTGAAGGAGAGTTTTATTTATTCCGTCAGAGGCTGTAGGTCGGTGAGAGCTCATTTGTGGATGATTCAGGTTTGTGAAACATGGTCTCTGTCGTATTCTGTTCCTCTCCATCCATATATGTTCTGCCATATCCTTTTCATAGCAAGGCCACTTACACATGTAAACCACTCAACGACTGAATATATCAAATTACTCTTAATTTGTCTTGCTGGCATTAATAATGTCTTATTCACATATTTGACAGTAAGCTCCAAGTAAATTGGTATTGAATTTAAAAACAAGGCACAAATGATTAGTACTAGTTAAAAAAGAAGTTACATGTTTAGAGTTTCACTGTTTGCATTGAATGATTTATTGATTAGAAGTCATTTTCACCTAGATGAATACACATTTGGTCTGTTAACAGTCCAATTGTATGATGTGAGGATGATTCAAAAGTACATAGGCATTTGTAAGAGATTTTCTGACACAAAGTATTAAAAATTACAAATTGTGAATTTGTCATTTACTCTTAATGTTCCAATCATGAAGATCATAAAGGGAAAGTAAAACAGAATGACCCATTAACGAAGTCATTGGTGCAAATCAATGGTAATAAGACCTGGATTACTACTTCTGCTACGGCTACTACTACTATTACTACTACTACTACTACTACTATTACTACTGCTGCTATTACTACTACTATTACTACTACTACTGTTACTACTACTATTACTACTACTACTACTACTACTATTACTACTGCTGCTATTACTACTACTACTATTACTACTACTACTGCTACTACTACTACTACTACTGTTGTTACTACTACTACTATTACTACTACTACTACTGTTACCACTTCTACTATTACTACTACTACTACTATTACTACAGCTACTACTACCACTACTACTTGAGGAAGAAGAAGAAAAGTCATACTTATTTGTCCTGAAACAGGAAATTATCTTTTCACTCACCAAATTTCACTCTACTTTAGACATATACACATACTGTATATTTTTTATACAGGCCCCTGAACAAACTAGGGGCCTGTAGGTATGCAATATGTATATATAAGGGGGAGGCAGAGTGAGGGGCGCATGAGGGATAGCTCCCCAAATAAGCAGCTTGTGTGGGGGACGGCGCCTTTCTCAGGGGCACCTTGGCACTGGCTAGGAGGTGAGCTGACACCTCCCACCGTCCCGCTCCGGAGAATGTGGGAGTGGGAATTGAACCACCGATGGCTGGGCAATGAATGGTCTTCAAGACATCTGCTCTACCACTGAGCCACTGCTGCCCCAAATTATTGCTACTACTACTGTACAACTGCTATTACTACTGGCACTACTATTGCTACTACTACTACTAGTACTACTACTATTACTACAACTACTATTTCTCTTACTACTACCACTATTACTACTATTACTACTACTACTACTACTAGTACTACTACTGCTACTATTACTACCACTACTACTATTACTACTAGTACAACTACTATGGCTATTACTACTACTGCTACTGCTACTAGTATTACTACTATTACTGCTACTACTACTATGACTACTACTCCTAATAATATTATTAATAATAATCTAATAAACAATGATGTAAATGATATTTTTCAAATTCAGCATCTTCAGTTGCAAAAAATATGATTTTATATGGATGTATGGATAGATGTATGGATGTATGGATTGATGGATGGATGAATGTGTGTGTGTGCGTGTGTGTGTGTGTGTGTGTGTGTGTGTGTGTGTGTGTGTGTGTGTGTGTGTGTGTGTGTGTGTGTGTGTGTGTGTGTGTGTGCGTGTGTGTGTGTGGTGTCTGGGTTGGGGGGGGGTGTCTGGCTCTCTGTTTGCCTCTGCTTTAGATAATGTCTTTTACCAAATCTGCATAACTATCTTGTACGAAAATGTGACGAAAATGTTCTACATGAAACAACAGTATGGGACAAAATTTAAGACAGCAAAAATGTTGCCTTACATCCATTCCTCTCTTGTTAAGTTGATGAAGATATTCATTTGGTCCTCCTGCAGCAGGCGAAACGCTGCACTCAGGTGATGGCTTTCCTGTACTGACCGATCGTTGTAGATCATTGCAAACTCTGACCTGGTAGACGGAAGAAGACAGTGTGGTTGACAAGCACATTAACCAGGACTTTATTTGTCCCTTTTGGGGAAATTCTTTTACACTTCACACTCACATGTACATTTATGTGTTAATTACACACAAGGGTTACAGATTACAGACCCCTGAACACAGCACACACTAGAGGCCTGTAGGCATGCAATTAGTATACAGAGAGGACATACAGAGGTACAAGGGAGGCGGAGTGCGCACGAGGGTTGCGACCCAATGAGCATCTTGCAGGGGGGACGGCGCCTTGCTCAAGGGCGCCTCAGCAGTGGCTGGGAGGTGAGCCGACACCTCCCACCATCAGCTCACACTCCGATGGATGTTCTGGCGGGAGTGGGATTCGAACCCCCGATGACTGGGCGATCCTGTCTTCAAGATGATTGCTCTACCTCTGAGCATCTGCCGCCCCATAATAGACAAGTCTATCACATGCTATTATAATTCTGCTGAATTGGACAGTGAGTAGTGATAGTAATGATTCAGAACAGCTAATTAATAAAGTAACTTTTCAGACATCCTCTTTCAGACATCCTCTTTCCATTCATTTGCATAATCTACTTTATTAGACAATTGAAATGAAAAACAAAGTGCTCCGTTAGAAGTTTTCCAATTAGTGATTATTATGACTCTTCTGCCAGCCTTCACTGTTAAACCAAATTTAAAATAAAAGCTTTCATTTTTGTGTATCATCTTTTGGGAGCTGTAAAAGGGTTGTAGTTTCATCCTTCAGTGAGAATGGGGCCTAAGTGGTAAGTCATGATGTGCTTTGTGATTTTTAATAATGATGAAATTTCATGAGGTCCTGTAACTCCTGACAACTCCTGCACTGAAGACATCTGGACTAAACAAAGAAAAGGACATACTTTTTGTTTTACAATAATTAATCTTAGTCTCATTGCCTTCTTGTTTACACTAACGTCATTACAGCCAGCTTGGTGCAGGTTTGATCTGTAGTTTCCAAGCTTGTTCTTTATGCTTGTTATCCAACAATCATACCCTGTTCCATGACCAGGATCTTCAAGCCAGTGCTTTTCAATAACTGTGCTGCAGCACACTAGTGTGACGTGAGACAACATCTGGTGTACCGTGGGAAATAATCCACTTTCTCCTGGTCTAAAAAAATGCCACTGGTAAGTGTCAGTAAGGTAATCTAGACTCTATGTAATGTCTTACAGAGTAAAACAATACTCTTCCATACCACTGGGTGGCAGAATGTAGGTAGCAGCAGGTAGTAATTGCCCTGCCTTTTAACGGTCCCATTTTATGCTTTTTTAAATTTATGTCATTCAGCTGCCAGATATCTAAATTTTTTTATTTTATTTTAATTTTATATACTGATTTGATCCCCGAAGGGAAATTAAGAAAGCCCACTCTAGTTAGTGGATCAAACACATGCATACATATTAGTGAGTACAGGCGCCTGTAGCACACACACACACATATGAGGAGGCCTGTGGGCATCCAAGGGAGGTAGAGTGGTGGGCAGCTCCTTCATGGTGCGCACAAAGTGACCAATTTGTGAAAGGGGGGCGGCACCTTGCTCAAGGGTGCCTCGGCAGTGCAGCGTAGTAGTACTACACTGTATTTGAAATTTCTTGCCCCAAAGTGATCTGTGGTCCTCAATATCTTTCATTGAATATAGTCAAAATCTCTTCCGTTCAGAAACGCTCCTGTTAATGGGCATGCCTCTGAGCTCTCTTAAGCAACACCCCACCCACCCACCCCTGGGTTCATGGCGTTTTGAACTTTTTTACTTTTTAACTTCCAATAACTTTGCTGATTACATATTTCACTCTCTTTTTCTCATGTTTTTCACTCTTGCTTTTCATGATATAACTATTGATTTTTATACACTAAGCGTGGAGCTGCTTACTCAATCACAAAACTCATGGCTCATTGTGTAAACGCGATGAGACAGGCCAGAAAGCGCAGAGGATTTTTTTTGGAGAAAAACACAGTCTTAGCACATAGGATAGAAATCAGTGGAGACAAGAGATGATTACTACTACTACTAATAATAAAAGGGGGTAATAAAAGTTGTGTTTCCAATTCTTTATTGTCACAGACAATAAGATATCGCTGGAGAGCTAAGCTAACACAGTCTAATGAAACATGGGATGTTAACGGAGAGGTAAGACAAAACGTATTGGATTTGTGAAGTATATTGAATTGTTGGCTGTTGGGCGAAGTAAAAACTTTATTTCTGTCAATTAACCTAGATCGCATTGATGAAGAGGATGAATGTATGAATATAGCACCTTACCAAGTCATAATTAAAGATTAAGATTAAGGATGATTAAAGATTAAATTCACTTTATTGATCCCCAGACGGGAAATTGTCTTTTCACTCACAGCACAGCACATTCATATATATGAATGTACTGTATACTGTAATGTTCTCTCTCTCTCTCTCTCTCTCTCTCTCTCTCTCTCTCTCTCTCTCTCTCTCTCTCTCTCTCTCTCTATATATATATATATATATATATATATATATATATATATATATATATATAATGGCTGTCACTTAAACACGTTAATTACATTATTTAATTACGCTGCAAATAAATGTGCTATAAGAATTAACGCAATTGATCGTGAGTGGCAAGTCAATGTGCAAGCATTTAAAATTTAGCCCATTGAGGGACCAGTAGGCTGCAGTGACACGTCACTTCATACCGCGCCACTGCAGTGTAACGTATCATTTAAATGCAAAACATGTCAAGGACAAAGTTGAACGTTAGCTAACCCTTTAAAGGAAAAGCCTGTTGGCATCTTGCTATTTAGTTGCTTTATCTAGAGGCATGTTATGCTATTCATTTTGAATTACTGTATTGAGTCAGCTTTAGTATTCATTTTGATTGAGAGTCTGCTTATGTGCCTATTTGAGACTCAGCTTTATTTTATTTCTGAAATTAATTTGACTGTATTCGTATTGCATTTTTGAGAAATGCACCTGTCCTAATTGGTTTGCTGATATGCTTGGCCTTTTTTCTTTACAATTTCATTTATATAGCACACTTAACCAATAAAAATGTGGATTTCAAATTTTCTCTTCTTGGTGCATTCTATTGATTAGTCATGCACACAATTTTGTAATGTCCTAGAATTCAAATTCTTTATTTGGGGGCCTTCAGCAGGTATGAGATTAAAATGCGATTAATTAGATTAATTAATTACAAATCCTTAAAGTAATTAGATTAATTTTTTAATCGCCTGACAGCACTAAAATATATACAGTATATATACAGTATATATGCAGTATATATTGTCTGTCATTGCTCACGTGGGCAATGACAGTGAGACCTGGAAGGGTGTGATTGGGAGGAACGGCCCCCCCGATCAGAACCCGAGTGGTGTTCAGTTATTGGACTTCTGTGCTTGTCACGGACTGTCCATAATGAACACCATGTTCAGACATAAGGTTGTCCATATGTGCACCAGGACACCCTAGGCCGCCGTTCGATGATCGACTTTGTGGTCGTGTCATCGGACTTGCAGCCGCATGTCTTGGACACTCGGGTGAAGAGAGGGGCGGAGCTGTCAACCGATCACCACCTGGTGGTGTGTTGGCTCCGATGGTGGGGGAAGATGCCGGTCCTTACATGGCAGACCCAAACGTATTGTGAGGGTCTGCTGGGAACACCTGGCGGAATCCCCTGTCAGAAGGAGTTTCAACTTCCACCTCCGGCAGAACTTCACTCACGTTCCAGGGGAGGCGGGGGACATTGAGTCTGAGTGGACCATGTTCCGCGCCCTATAAGCATGGCAAACCATGTGGTGGCAGTATTGAGTCAAATTTCATCCAATAGGAATCCTCCGTGTTTTGTTGTCACAACACACGGGCCCATAAATATGACGTCACAGGTTTTTGTTGCAGGCAAGATATCAGCATTTTTTAAAAGTTGCGGATACACCATCCACACGACAACGCAGACCCAGCATTTTTTTTAAAAATCCACCTCAGTCAGCGTTTTTAAAAAGTTGCGTTTTCGTTCGGATAGCTGCGTTGTCGTGTGGACGGACGGCGTAAACGCAACAAAAAAGTTGCATTTAAAAAAAATCCGTCATCGTGTGGACGGGGCCTAACATAATTCTCTGCCACTCCAGAATTCCTCATACAATACCACAGTTCCTCTCTGGGCACCCTGTCATAAGCTTTCTCCAGATCTACAAAAACACAATGCAGCTCCGTCTGGCCTTCTCTGTACTTCTCTATCAACATCCTCAAAGCAAATACTGCATCTGTCGTACTCCTTTTTAGCATGAAACCATACTGCTGCTCACAAATGCTCACTTCCGCCCTTTGTCTAGCTTTAACTACACGTTCCCATAACTTCATTGTTTGGCTCATCAGCTTTATTCTTCTATAGTTGCCACAACTCTCCACATCTAAAAATGGGCACCAGCTCACCTCTCCTCCATTCCTCAGGCATCTTCTCACTATCTAAGATCCTGTTGAAAAACCCGGTGAGCTACTCTACTACCACCTCTCCTAGACACTTCCAAACCTCTACAGGTATATCATCAGGACCGAGTGCCTTTCCACTCTTCATCCTCTTCAATGCCCTCCTCACTTAATCCTGATTAACCTTTGCTACTTCCTGGTCCACAACAGCCACCTCTTCTAGTGTTTTTTCTCTCTTATTTTCCTCGTTCATCAACTCTATCCTTAATCACCCTAACCTACTGCACATTTTTTCCATCTCTGTCTCTCTGTCTTGCCAACCTGTATAGATCATCTCTCCCTTCCTAAAAGTTATCCAACACTCTTCCTTTTTTAGCTTCCACCATTTCGTCCTCAGCTCTGCCTTTGTCCTCTTCATCTTCCTCATCACTAGAGTCATCCTACACACCACCATCCTATGCTGTTTGGCTACACTGTCACCTACCACTACTTTGCAGTCACTGATCTTCTTCAGATTACACCGTCTACACAAGATGTAGTCTACCTGTGTGCTCCTACCTCCACTCTTATAGGTCACCCTATGTTCCTGCCTCTTCTGGAAGAAAGTATTCACTATAGCCATTTCCATCCTTTTTGCAAAGTCAACCACCATCTGTCCTTCTGCGTTCCTCTCCTGGATACCAATCCTGCCCACCACCGGCACCCTGTAGGTCAACAGCACCGATGGTTTGATTCATATGTTTGATTTGGCAAAAGTTTTATGCCGGATGCCCTTCCTGGTGTATTTATCAGGACTTAGGACCGGCACAATAAGACACTGGCTTGCGTCTTCTTGTGGCTACATTTTTATATATATACAGAGCTCGAAATTGCGCCCATTTTGGTCGCATATGCGCCCAAATTGTTATCAATATGACTATTAAATATATTTTGGAGCACCGGTGCGACTAGGGAAACAAATCTGGTGCGCCTTTTTTTGTGAGACCGCGGTCCTGCGGTCCTGCCAGGAACCAATGAGAGTGCAGCTGCGGCTGCTCTCCTGAGGGAGAGAGGAGGAACGGAGATGGACGGGGCGTCTCTATCACTCCGTCACTGCCTTGCTGTTCGGTAGGTGCTCCTAAAGTCTTTGCTGGTGCTACTAACTTCTACATTTGGGAGCACCAGTGCTACTAAGAATTAGTAGAGGAGACTACGGATTATCCGGAGCAGGACCACCAGGCTGAGAGACAGCTTCTTTCCAGAGGTTGTTAGACAGCTGAACTCCTGTGGTGCTCTGTAGTCACCCTTACGACGCTCCGTATGTCACCACAGACACACGGGGGTTTAGTGTAGTATGGCGCTTCTTCAAGTGCAATAGACTGAGCACCCACACACTTAAGCTGCTACATTGTAAATAAAATTGCTGTTCAGACACTTTACACTTTATATATCTTAAATTGGGGCGGCAGTGGCTCAGCAGTAGAGCAGACGTCTTGAAGACGGATCACCAAGCCATCGGTGGCTTGAGTTCCGCTCCCGCCAGGAAATCCATCGAAGTGTGAGCTGACGGTGGGAGGCGTCAGCTCACCTCCCAGCCACTGCCGAGGCGCCCTTGAGCAAGGCGCCACCCCCCCCACAAGATGTTCATTGGGGTGCGATTTCCTCAAGCGAACCATCACTCCGCCTCCTATGTACCTCTATACTGTACTACTAATTGCATGCCTACAGACCCCTAGTGTGCTGTCCCTGTTTCAGGGGCCTGTAACCTGTAACCATGTGCTGTGATTAACACATATATGTACATGTGTGAGTGTAAAGAGAATTTCCCCATGAGGGATTAATAACGTGTGAATTATTATTATCATATTTAACTTTTTTTCTTTGTTTTCTTATCTTATCTTATTTATCTTATTAAATTGACCGGGCTTACTGGGACCTTCAGAGAGGTATTTCATACTGTCCCATGTGAAAACGTGTGTCAGTATGACAAATAAAGATCTGATTCTGATTAGCCAAATATTAGCTGACTTCAGTAACAACTGAGCTGTGTTTTTCATTATAGGACCCCTTTACTGCTTAATCCTTTTAATAGGTTCCTAGTTATACCTGAACCCAGTTTTCCCCAAGAGACCCAACACAGTAATCTTTCATTACTCATGGGTAATGTGTTCCAGGACCACCCGCAAAAAACTAAATCTGCGATATAACAACCAAATATTTATTTTTATTATTTACGGTAATAGAAAAGTTAAGGAACCCTCCTCATACTAACATTAAACCACCTTATTTATAGGGTTAGGGTTAGGGTTAGATCTTACAAAGTGTTCGTATTATGCTAAACTACGTATATTGCCATGTTTGTGTGAACAGTCCTGGAGCTTATTCGGGACATCTTAATCTTTCACATCATGGGCGGCACAAAACAATGAAATGTTTCATGTTTTTTTTAAGTTTGGATTAAATACAAATGTTCAACTGAATTTAGAATTTCAGAATTTAGGCTCATACCACTAACCTAAAAAAAAAGGCCTATTGATTACTTAATTTTTCATGATTAAAAAGGAAACACCCCTCTCTTTTTTTTTGACAAATTATACTCTGTATACATGTGCGGTGTGTGTGTGGTATCAAGATACTGTAGTTTTCCTTTCTGCTGTAACCCACACTGAGCAGCATAACCTTAACACCCCATAGATTAAGATTTCACGTCATGTCAAAATAAGGCAACAAATTTAAGACTAATCAAGCAGTTTGCTCTGATGTCGGACTTCATGTGGCTTTTTCGGGTTTCCTGTTGGCGCGTCATCTGCAGCAAATATGAAACAGCACAGCTATGAAAGTGGGGATATCAAGGTTGTAGCAGAATAACATTTGTTTTATCCCTATGACTTTAAGGGTGTTGTTTGTGTTACTATTTTCTTATTGCAGATAATTTTATTCCCCTGATGATGATGATGATGATGATGATGATGATGATGATGATGATGATGATGATGATGATGGGTACCAAGAGACAATGTTTTCTGTCTTCCAATGTAATGTGGAAGATCAACATCTCAAAATACTCCATCCTGCCCAGAAGCTGTGTTTGCTTTCCCTCTCACTGACCCCTTTCTAAAATTGTCTGACGACCTCTAAAACACGTATTTACTATTTTGATATCCCCTCACATAAATGTACATCAAAATAATCACTTACTTTGTGTGGATGTGAAAGTTGTTGGTGGTTCCTGTATGTTCATAGTCATGGATGGCTGCAGCAAATAGAGATGCCATCACCTCAAGCTCCGTCAGCCAGTGCTGATGGAAAAGAAAATTAAAATAAATGGTGCACAGACTGTATAGTGAGGGGAAGAAATAAGCATTGCAGCCTGGGGCAATAATGGCATATACTGTAGGTGCAACATGTCACAGTTGTGGCTGTAGAAGACGCCAGACAACAACATTTTAACACGACATCCAATTAATTGCGTGCTTACGTGCTAACAAGTAACACAAGACCATTTCTCCTGCAGGCAAAATGGTCTCCATGGTTACTTTGGTGAGTTATAATGCCTGTACTTCCTAATCAGCAAAAATCATCAAGTACAGCTGAGGGTGATTGGAAAGCCATTAGTTTAGAAGTTTCATTTTTTGCAATCCATCAACATAGAGGCAAAGCTTTATCAGAACCAGTTCAAAAATGTGTTTCTATGTTTAAAGTATTCATAGAAAAAAAACTGTTTTACATAACATAACATCATAAAGAAACATGATTGTGATAATGAATGTAAGAATAGCTGCGGACATTTTCATTATTTCAGACTATCTTGAGGGTTTACATTGATTAGAATTGATTACAAGAGTCCAGTAACTCACTTTGAAGTGAACACATCTGTTCTCTGAAAAGACAGCTTTGTGCACCATCTGTGGGCATTGTGATTTTCTGTGTTGCTGATGTAGAAAATCAGCATTGAAGTTCTATATGCATAGTATTGAATGCATATAGTATTCAATGCATTCAATACTATATGCAATCATCAACACACTGCTCTTACTGGTCACAAATCATAAATTAGATATGGATCTGGTACGGACCGTGTACGGAGGTGATTCAATCTGACAAGAAAACATCACACTTTTTGTGTAAGATGACGGCAAAAAAAATCAATAATAAATGCCACTTAAGCCTGAAAAAATGAATCTCACCATGCACAAACAAACAGAATCATAACCCAAAATGCTCCAGGTATTTTAGGGTTCCCAAACTGGTCCTCAAAAGTAGAGAAAAAACTTCCCACAATGGGAAACAATTAATGTGCTCAAAATAAAAGCAAATGTTTACCACAAGTCCAGAACGCAGTAGCAGACAGTGCAATGTCTGTGTCACATCAGCAGCGTGAATGTGGCTGTGGTACGGGTTGTTGTTTTTGCAGTATCCTCTTTCCAGTACAGACAGGAACTCAGTCAGACATGAGATCGGAATCTGCAAAATGCATTACAGTATCACTGAAATCAAGCTGAAAAATCCAATATTCACAAAGAAATGATTTTCAAGTACCATAATGCCACAAACTGATAACGCAACCAATATTCATCATGGGCAATTAAAACACACATTTCCCACCCAAGTTGGGAAGTACTGAGTGTAGTAACGGTCATGTTATTGATACAAGTAGTTATCAACTCATGAACATTCAACTTAAATTCAGAGATACAAAGAAACTCGTGCCACCATATACAAATATTACCCTGCAGTCCTGTTTTCTGCCACAATCCCCCACCAGAGTAGCGCAGCTGCATTTATGCAGCTCCAACACTCGTCTCCCCCCTTGCTGTTGTTCGTTGTTGTGTCTGAGCATCTGAGAGCATCAGGTTTTGTACCTTGAATACTTTACTTTTATTGTGCATGATAATGGAAAGGCTAGTACGAGGGGTTTATGATGACTTGTGTGCAAGGTTGGACGGTAATCTATACAGGTTGGCAAGACAGAGGAACAGAGATGGGGAGAACGTGCAGCAGGTTAGCGTGATTAAGGATAGGGATGGCAGTGTATTGACAGGTCCCAGTAGTGTGATGGGCAGATGGAAGAGTTGATGAATGAGGAATATGAGAAAGAACAAAGACTAGAAGAGGTGGCTGTTGTAGACCAGGAAGTAGCAAAGATTAGAAGAGGATGAAGAGTGGAAAGGCACTCGGTCCTGATGATATACCTGTGGAGGTATGGAAGTTTACTCCAAGGTGCTGGAAAGGAGGGTCCGGCCGATTGTCGAGCCTCAGATTAAGGAGGAACAATGTGGGTTCCGTCCTGGTCGTGGAACAACGGACCAGCTTTTTACTCTCACAGGGAACCTAGAGGGGGCTTGGGAGTATGCCCATCCAGCCTACATGTGTTTGGTAGACATGGAGAAGGGGTATGATCGAGTCCACAGGGATATACTGTGGGAAGTATGGGGTGAGGGGGCCTCTCCTCAGGGCCATCCAATCCCTGTATGCCCAAAGTGAGAGCTGCGTTCGGGTTCTCGGCAGTAAGTCGAACTTGTTCTGAGTAGCTGTTGGCCTTCCCCAGGGCTGCGCTTTATCACCAATTCTGTTTGTGATTTTCATGGACAGGATATCGAGGCGTAGTCATGGTGAGGAGGCTTTACAGTTTGGTGGCCTGAGGATTGCATCGCTGCTTTTTGCAGATGATGTGGTCCTGTTTGCGTCATCAGCCTGTGACCTGCAGCGCTCACTGGTCCGGTTTGCAGCCGAGTGTGAAGCGGCGGGGATGAGGATTAGCACCTCCAAATCTGAGGCCATAGTCCTCAGCAGGAAACCGGTGGACTGCCTTCTCCGAGTGGGGAATGAAGTCCTTCCACAAGTGAAGGAGTTTAAGTATCTTGGGGTCCTGTTCAAGAGTGAGGGAACAATGGAACATGTGATTGGATGGAGAATTGGGGCAGCAGGAGCGGTATTGCAGTCGCTTTACCGCACTGTTGTTACAAAGAGGGAGCTAAGCCGAGAGAAGAAGCTGTCCATCTACCGTTCAATCTTTGTTCCTACCCTCACCTATGGTCATGAGCAATGGGTCATGACCGAAAGAACGAGATCGCGGATACAAGCAGCTGAAATGGGCTTTCTCAGACGGATAGCTGGTGTCTCCCTTACTGATAAGGTGAGAAACACTGCTGTTCGCGAGGGCCTCAGAGTAGAGTCGCTGCTCCTTCGTGTGGAAAGGAGTCAGTTGAGGTGGTCTTGGCATCTGATGCAGATGCCTCCGGGACGCCTCCCTAGGGAAGTGTTTCTGGCACGTCCAGCTGGGAGGAGACCTCGGGGCAGACCCAGGACCAGGTAGAGGGATTATATTTCAACACTGGCCTGGGAACGCCTTAGGATGTGTGTCTAGGAGAGGTGGCAGTAGAGTTTCTGACTCGGTTGTTCAACAGGATCTTAGTTGGTGAGAAGATGCCTGAGGAATGGAGGAGAAGTGTGCTGGTGCCCATTTTTCACAACAAGAGAGAAGTGCAGAGTTGTGGCAACTACAGAGGAATAAAGCTGATGAGCCAGACGATGAAGTTATGGGAAAGCGTAGTTGAGGCTAGACTAAGGGCAGAAATGAGCATTTGTGAGCAGAAGTATGATTTCATGCCAAGAAAGAGTACTACAGATGCACTATTTCCTTTGAGGATGTTGATAGAGAAGTACAGAGAAGGCCAGAGGGAGCTGCATTGTGTTTTTGTAGATCTAGAGAAAGCTTATGACAGGGTGCCAGAGAGGAACTGTGGTATTGTATGAGGAAGTCTAGAGAGGCAGAGAAGTATGTTAGAACGGTGCAGGACATGTATGAAGACTGTAAGACAGTGGTGAGGCATGCTGTAGGTGTGACAGAGGAGTTCAAGGTGGAGGTAGGACTGCATCAGGGATCAGCTCTGAGCCCCTTCTTGTTCGCTATGGTGATTGACAGGCTAATATACAAGGTTAGACAGGAATATCCATGGACTATGGTGTTTGCAGATGACATTGTGATCTGCAGTGAGAGCAGGGAACAGGTGGAGGAGAAGCTAGAGAGGTGGAGGTTTGTCCTGGAAAGTAGAGGAATGAAGGTTAGGCGCAGTAAGACAGAGTACATGTGTGTGAATGAGAGGGACCCAAGTGGAAGAGTGAGGTTACAGGGAGAAGAGATCAAGAAGGTGGAGGATTTTAATTACTTAGGGTCAACAGTACCGGAGCAATGGAGAGTGTGGAAAAGAGGTGAAGAAGCATGTACAAGCAGGATGGAACGGGTGGAGGAAAGTGTCAGGTGTGATGTGTGGTAGAAGAGTTTCAGCTAAAATGAAAGGAGAGGTGTACAAAACTGTGGTGAGACCAGCAATGTTGTTTGTCACTGAGGAAAAGACAGGAGGCAGAGCTGGAGGTAGCAGAGATGAAGATGCTGAGGTTCTTTCTGGGAGTGACCAGGAAGGATAGGATCAGGAATGAGTACATCAGAGGGACAGCACATGTTAGAGGTTTTGGAGATAAAGTCAGAGAAGCCAGACTGAGATGGTTTGGACATGTCCAGAGGAGAGATAGTGAATATATTGGTAGAAGGATGCTGAGCTTTGAGCTGCCAGGCAGGAGGCCTAGAGGAAGACCAAAGAGGAGGTTAATGGATGTAATGAGGGAGGACATGAAGGTAGTTGGTGTGAGAGAAGAGGATGCAGAAGACAGGGTTAGATGGAGGCAATTGATTCGCTGTGGCAACCCCTGAAGGGAAAAGCCGAAAGGAGAAGAAGAAGATGATGTGTAGTTTTTTGTTGTCAGATTGTTCCTTTTAGCTAAATGATTTAGGAGCCAATATTTTCTGGTTAAGTTTCTGCCTGGAAACATTGACTGATTCTTACCGCTGAATGCTGAGTGTTTTGCTATTTGATGGTGATTATTGGTAGAGTTAATTAAGAAACTTAATGGAAATAAAACAAAGTAATCTTCCATAAAGTGTCATGTCAGAAAGTGCATTAGCGCATCATTCATGTAAGTGTGGTGGAATACCTCAGTGGACTAAAGCTTGACTTAAGGAATAGTCATTTCATATTTCGATAAAAAAAGTACTCAAATAACTTCAAATGTCAATTATAGATTGAAAATTATAATGAATAACGACTTATGAACAATTCAACTTTCAAATCTTTGAACCAATTCTGTTCGTATGTTGAGTATTACCTGTATAGTTTTTCTTCCAATGTATAGACAGTATAGACAGTACTGAATCTATATGAAAACATTATTTTTTTTAAAAAGAGAGTGTTAAACCTTAAAGCGGCTGTTGAGCCCATATCTGGTGATCAGCTCAAATACAAGAGTTCGAAGTCCATGATCGGAGCTGGCTGAGTTCAGAGCAAACACGTCAAAGCTCCAGCGGTCAACATCCTTAACAGAAGGAAAGGAAGACACAACATTATTGATATATACTTGTGGTGTGTAAACAATCCTTTTTGTAATGTCTGATTTATTGCACAAACACTCTTGCACAGCGGGATTTACAGTATATCTGGCAGAGGCTTACTCTGAGGTAGTTCACAACAGCTGCAGGTTGGTCTGGCATGGCTGCAGTGTAGGCCCTCTTGAACATCCTGAAATAATGCTGTGTTTATATTGAGTTCAGTCTAAGTTCAGATGTTGACACTGTGCAGTGAAATTGTCTCAAGAGGTGTTTATAGAAATCCTCTAAAGTCCCAGTCCACTTTGGAAGGATGTTTTAAAGAAAAAGGGAGCCTCATGCTTCACAGTCCAGGGCAGCTGACTAGGAATTTAGCAGTTATGATCGTAACAATATAAGAGTGTATACTGGAATTACAATACAGAAGAAGAATCAGTCATTCACAATGGGTTCTTCATAGAGCAATATAAAGATTTCCTTATTTTATAATATCAATGTCTTGTATTTTAAAAAATAAACATGGCTATTTGATAAGCTATTTTCCTGCATCCTACATCCTGACAAATGAATAACTCTGAAATAATTCTGAAATACAAATAAAAGCTAAACATAAAATTTTACCTCTCCACAAATATCCCAGCTTGTACTGCATGCACAATACTCCGAAACTTAGGCTTCTCATCGGTGCGTCGTATAGACCGCCGAACCCTCTGTGTAAAGGTAGATGCCAGCCAATCAGTGACCTCTGAGGGGACACCATCTGACTGCAGCTGCTGGAGGTCATCCTCAGACTCCAGACACTGCCTGAGCCAAGCAACACAAATTATTATTTATGAGTGCACTACATTTATTCTGTGTCATTTTTTTTGAGTGTTACTATTCAGTGTATGAATTTTTTTGACATGGTGCTAGTGTAAGTCAGTTACACTACTACGCACATTTATACAATGATACAGTGTATGGTTCATGTTGGCTTGGTATCAATATGACAATGCTTTTATGTAACACGGTATTCTGATAATTTTCTTCCCACAATCTCATGGAGAAAATCACGTACAGTAGTCTGATATTAAAAAGCCTCCATTGGGTGGCAGCTAGATTGGATGGATGATCAAATGCAGTTTCATTCAGAAAACCTATGTCATGATTCACATAGTGGAAGTACTTCACATTACTGAGATGAACTAGTGTCTACTGTACTTATACTTCTTTTAGATCCTGTGAGTCAGTAATCTTACTTTTACTTAATTGTTTCTTATAACATACATCCACATTTTCACATGATGGGCATTTTTGCATTTTAAATTGCATCTATCACAGAGAGAAAAGCAATTATCCACTAAAATTAAGGACAAAGTGTTAATGGATTATTATCAGAAACCGATTATCATTATTCGATATAGCCATCTAAATATGCTGGTAGCAATGACTCTGTCTGTATATATGAATAATATACCACATATATATGAATACAATATACTGATGAATTTAGAATATAAAGAGATGAACAGAGCTCTGTGCAGATTCAGTGAATGTGACTAGCACATTACAACTTCTGTGTGCAACCACTTGAAAACACCATAGCTCTTTGTCATGAAGCCAGTATAGCACCATGTCTTCTGTTTTTCACATGCAAAATATGTTTCTGATAATGGCAGTCACTTACACAATAAAATGACTGTTAACTTTTCATTGAGAATCCTGCAACCTCCAATCCTCTTACCATGGTCTGAACAGTGTTTTGAGTAGGACTTGCATTAGTTATTTAGAAAATATTTTTCATGGATTGTAACCTTCAGATATGTTATAGTTGGTGGTGGTGACATGGGGTCAGGCAAATTGCGAAATGTTTGGTTTGGCTAATATAGCTATGAATCCTACATTGGCTTCACATATTTTGAACTTCTACTGTACGTTTGAAAACTAAAGGCAGACAGCTAATGAACCACATTGTTACTGTTATGTAACACTGTGTGCTATGCATACTGCTTTGTGTACTCCCTCAGACATCCATAATTAATTTTATTGATTTATAGTTGTGTGTTTAATGAGCCTTGCAGTCTTGTCTGGCTAATGGTTGAAGGAAAATGCTGGTGCATTTAACATCTGAGACATTACAGATTACTATGAATTACACAGATCAGAGGTAAATTTCAATAAAACAACATGTGAGGTGTTTCTTGGTGAGATGGAATAGCAAATTTTATCAGAAGCGGATTCTAAACGCTGGCTGAGCTGATTTCTTTGTAGGAACTCGAGAGTGCAGGGCTGGATATGTAGAGAGATAAAACACCTGGATAGGACAACATTCCCCTTGAGGTCTTTTTGAGACCTTTTGGGATGCTTATTGCTTTTCATGATTCAATATTCGATTGAGCAGGGTAGATTACCCAGAGACGTCAATACTGCTTTAATTACCATACTGCTAAAGAAGGCTAAAGAACCAACTGATCGTAGCAGATGCAGACCATGAAGCTAAGTCCTGGCTCATTGACTACATTAACAAAACAAAATCAGAATGTTTTGTTGGAATCTGAATTTTAAAGTGTAGTGCTCAAAATAAGTTGCTAATGAGGGAAATAAATAAGAAAATGAGAGACTGATTCAATGATTTAATGTAATATATTTAACCTTCTGTATATTTGTGCTAAAATGACTGTTCCTAATTGGTATTTGGTTTGGGGAAAATAAAGATTTTTTTTTGTTATATTTAATGTTTTATACCCTTTTCTTTTCAAAAACTCACCAAAATACACAGATGAGGAAATTTGCAGTTCCATGATGTTGAAATAAGAACGTGTGTAAAATATGGAAAGATTGACCAAATATGATCACCTTTTGTGTAACTGCATGAGTATCATCTTAGTTGAACAGCTGAATAATTCCAATCAATCAACCAACCAACCAACCATCCAACCAACCAACCAACCAACCAACCAACCAACCAACCAACCACCCAACCAACCAACCAACCAACCAACCAACCAACCAACCAATCAATCAACATAAATCAATATTTAGAAAAAAATAATTTGGTGTGCTGTGGTTCCCTTTCATGGTCTGCATACACACAGGCTAGATTAATTGTCACAGGCTAGACTAAATATTGTCTGTGGGTGTGTGTGAATGAGTCAGTTAGTTCTACTAGTGTGAACGCCATATGACCCATTACTGTCTTGTGCCTTGTGCCACTCTGAAGATAATACAGCAATAGATACAGAAACTGTGACTTTACTCCTTTTTGTAACAAAATATGACCCAATAAATTACTTGATATTTTCCTTTAGTGTGTGATTTCCTTTTGTTTGGTCACATTTTTCTACTCTAGTTTACCTTGTTCCATCGAGGTAAACCGCTTCCAGTAAAGATGCCGTGAACTCCAGATTCTTTTTGATTTCTTCAAAGTCGACATTTTTTTCCTCCAGCTGCTTCAGCATGCTCCTCAGCCTGACAAGGAAACAAGTTATTTGGACGTGATCACAACAAAATAAAGTGGCAGAGCCCTTTTTTGTTTTCACATCTCAGAACAGCAGTCACCATAAATTAATAAAGGTTTAAAAATGGTTGTGGATTACAGAAGTTTTCCAATAAACTCTTTGTATTAAATCACACTTGGGAGTAGCAATAGAAGTTATCACTCCTGAGGAAAGGTCGTTTAGAATATAATGGGGACTTTGTGTGATACAAAGGTCCTATACAAATAATGTTACTTACTTGTGTCATTTAAGCGTTTTAAAGCACAGCTCTAAAGGAGGACAGCACTTGTTATGTCTTGAGTAAGTGAAACAAGGTCCAAGAAGTGCTTTCACAACATCTTTAGAAATCCTCACGAAAGGAAAGAGTTCAGTTGGAAGTGATTTAAATGCCAAGCTTTCCAAAGAACGCCAATGGCAAAAGGGCATTGTGGGTGCCAAATTTTCCATGAGAGAAAAACTTCCCATTGTTGGGCCCCAAGAAAGAAATTCCGTTTTTTGAAATATTAAATGCTGGCCCCATTGATCTTGAATGAAAACATATTACTTATTATGAGTTTTAACCTGTCAATGTCTTATTATAGAGAATTGGTGGAAATCTCCAAAAAGCAAATATTTGGATCTCAAGTCACCTGGAGGTAATCCACCTGCAGTGTGTTAATGTTAATGTCATGAGCTCTAACAGCAGGGTACAGCTCTGATACAGCTCTGATTGTGTCAGTTGATTTTTCTCAGACATGTTGGTGGACTGTCTGCATGGTGCCGTGACCAGAATGATTGTTTTCAAACTGGGCCAGGCCACACTGTGGAGCCAACTCCTGGGATGCGACGCTCACAGCTTTTCAAGTGTTTATCACGCTGGCAAGGGCTTTCAAAAGCTGTTGAGTCATAAAAATAGCATGCATCTGAATGCCATCGCTCACTTCCAATCTCAAGTAATCTTTTGTGATAGCACAGTCTTTTTTGTTTCGACTGTTTGCAATAGTAGAGCTTGACTTACAGGAAATTACTTGTCAAGTGCACTCATGAAACTTTGTTTATAGAAGGAAAAGATAAATCTTTTTGGGGGCCAGACTTCCTCAAATCTACGCTCTGTATGGTGTTCTTACTAGATGTACATCAATTTTAAGAGTATCAGCCTTGTGTCAGCACAAATCTTAAAATTAATTTATGTGTATGTGTTTTCTCGTTCACGAGTGAGGGTACAATGGAACGGGAGATCGACAGGCGGATCGGTGCAGCGTCTGCAGTGATGCGGACTCTGTATCGGTCTGTCGTTGTGAAGAAGGAGCTGAGCCGAAAGGCAAAGCTCTCGATTTACCGGTCGATCTACGTTCCTACCCTCACCTATGGTCACGAGCTATGGGTCGTGACCGAAAGAACGAGATCCCGGATACAAGCGGCCGAAATGAGTTTCCTCCGTAGGGTGTCCGGACTCTCCCTTAGAGATAGGGTGAGGAGTTCGGCCATCCGGGAGGGACTCAGAGTCGAGCCGCTGCTCCTCCGCATCGAGAGGAGCCAGATGAGGTGGCTCGGGCATCTGGTTAGGATGCCTCCTGGACGCCTCCCTGGTGAGGTGTTCCGGGCACGTCCTACCGGGAGGAGGCCCCGGGGACGACCCAGGACACGCTGGAGAGACTATGTCTCCCGGCTGGCCTGGGAACGCCTTGGGATTCTCCCGGAGGAGCTGGATGAAGTGGCTAGGGAGAGGGAAGTCTGGGCTTCCCTGCTTAAGCTGCTGCCCCCGCGACCCGACCCCGGGTAAGCGGAAGAGAATGGATGGATGGATGGATGGATGTATGTGTTTTATTGAGATATCTGAATCCGGTCAACCCATGTCTAGTGTTTTAAGTGTCAAATTATAAATATTGTACACTATCATCTATAAATATTGACTCTCATTGCACAAAAATACACATATATCCAAAAAAACACTCTGGCCCCAACAGACATGAACACATAACGTGTTAACCAAAACAAAACCACATGACCCATCACGGCTGCAGCACACTTTCTTCTTACTGCTAATGCATGAGTTAGATGACTATTCAAACAGAAAGTTGAAGTGGCAAGTGTTATTTCACACATACTCTAAAATATAAATCAGTTAAAAAAAAGCATGAAAAATCATAGCAGCATCTAAAGGATACACTGAGGTAAGGATAACCATCTGATTCTTTGCTTTTCAGCTGTAGATTTGCAGACATAAAATGTTTCTTAAACATTCACTGAGGACTATTAAACACTTAGAGGACATCATAATATGATCAAGACAGCCTTCTTGGTATGTTTTGGTATTGGTACAATAAAACAAAGACTCGGTAAGAAGAAAAAAGTGATATAAAGGGCACTACCCTCTGTCTTACCTCGAGATAGGGATCTGCAGTCGTTTCTTTCGAATTCTCACCAGTTCAGCCATTCCACTTTAACCTTGTGCACTAATGAAGTTCAGATTTCAAAACTAAAAACAAAAGCTAGATGAAAAAGACAACTTATTGGACAGAAGTAGGCAGAAAAGTTCTCCACAGCACCAACACAAAACTTGTGTCCTGACACAGACTTCTGTTTCAACAGCTCCCCCACCCACTTCTGGGGGGACCCACTCCACTTCACTGTGATTGGATAGGCAGGCCCAAACTGTGTCAACATGTGTGTGATGCCTCAGTGAGTGTTTGTGTATATGTGTGCACCCACTGTGTGCAGTGTGAGTGAGTTGACCTCACTCACAGATGAAGTGTTGACTGCGAGACTTTCAAGCCATATGTACTCAAATCCCAAATGAGAATTTTCCACCGCAGCCGCAAATTAAGGGACTACAGAGAGTCTTTCAGTGAAACTCACCAGAGTCACCCAAACCAAAAACACACAAACAAAGCCTGTCCTCGAAGGCCACCCACAACAACTTGATAGGTTGAGTGCTGATCTCAATGTTGTGCACAGAAAATGGGAGCAGTATAAAAAAGGGCAGTCATAGAGTTAAGTCAACAGCTTCTATTTGATACAAGATGCAAAAGCTGTACTAGCAGATGTGGCACTTTCAATGAAGAGGGGCAGGGGTTCAAATCATAACAAAAAGTTACCCTATCATAGGACTGACTTTTTGTGTCACCTGAACAGTGGACAGTAAGTCCAATGTTGAAGACACCAAAAAATGTAAATACAAAAACACACAATATCAGACATGACAATGAAAGCCATCCCTATCCTGTTTTACAGCTCCAAGATGCAAAATACATTACTAGTGTATATTTATTGAGTATTGTGAGAGCTGCTCAACAACGTGGCTTGGGAAAGCCCCTGAGTGCCTCTCTCCTTGCTTGTTCTGCTTTGGCTGCTGGGTCAGACTAACTCTCATGCTCCCATGCTCTTTGACATCGGACAGCATACTGCAAAATTAAAAGAAGTAACATAACGGTACATGGTTCTTCCTCTCTTCTGTCACTTTGAGCTGTTTTGTTTTCACAAAACAAAATTTTTGGTGAGGACAAAAGAGGATACCCATAAATTATGTTTTAAATGCATCTAGTGCCGCAAACAGCTTAAAAAAAACTAAAAAGTAATTCCATGTGGTGTGTTTGCCAGACTTAAAGTACTTAGTTTTTCTCCATTCATCCATCATTCTCTCAGTATCCCTCTGACGATGACAAACACGTCTGATCTCTCACTGCTCACAAGCATGAGTCGATGACTAATCACAAGTGCTACACTTCATTGAGAGAAATTTGATTTTGGCTACTATAAATCACATGTAAATGCTTCCTGCCTGCATGGGAACTCAATGTTAAAGAAGTTGAAGCTGCAGAGGGGCATGGTGAGTGAGATCATGTTTGTTTTAATGACAGTCAAATCAAACAGATTTTATCAAAGAATTTGCGACCAAGTATGATGATCAGCATGTCAAAAGTTTATCTCAATTTTATTTTGTCTCCATGACGAACAACCAGTCAATCAAACCATGTGGATTTGATTTCAAGAGTTTTCTCATTGTGATTCCTGACAGTAAATTCATTATCCCACTTGATTTGGTATTTAGCGATGCTAAAAAAATGTATTTTGTATATTTTTGTTTATTTGGGTTTTCTGTTAGTACTAATACAAATAACATGAATGGGATATCAATAATGGATCCTCATAATTATAGAAACACATTTTCTTTGTTAAATGAGCAGAAAATTATAAGATAAGATATACTTTATTGATCCCAAACTGGGAAATTTATATGAAGAGTTTTCATGAGTTCTTCAGTTGCCCTTTTCATGGAATTCAATTAAAATTTTTCTCCTCATTTTTGAAGCACTTGACGGTCAGGGATAGTTTACTCATCGTACACTACCCCACAAGAAGGCTAGGCTAACAGGGCATGGGTTACTTGTGTTTCTCATAGCCTCTGAAATTAAATTGACAAGAAAAGCCTTCAGTTATCAGGCAGCTTGCCTGTGAAATGACCATCTCTATATTGTGGGCACCAAATGTCCCTTTAATGATGAAGAAATTGGTTAATGGTGGCTCAGGCACAGTTTCTCTCCCCATCCCTTCCTCTCCTTCTCTAAACATTCATGTACCATTAATACATGTTACTATTGTACCTTTCTCCCTTTGACTATCTGACCTACTGCTGTGGTTTTGGTTGATGATTAAAAGTTATGTTTTCTCATGAAACATGACATCAACTGCTGAATGGATCACTGTCACATTCATGGGAGAGTTGTAAGCGGTGTTCTCAGAAAGAATAATGTCTTGTAGTCTTTAATGTAACCTAATGTAACATTGCAGCATGCTAAAGCAATAGCAGAGTAGTATGTCCTCTGGTGTGTGAGACACACTTTGAATTTGATTTGTTGCCCAAGCCATTTTTTCACTAGAGTGCAAAATGGTTTGGCCAAAAAAATATCAGAGAAAAAATTCAAAGTTACCTTTGATTTTTTTTGTTTGTTTTTTGTAATGTCTGTTTATGTACCAGACAATACAGTTGTTTTTGCTTTGTTTCTGGATAATAATATAAAATTTAAAAAAGTGTCAATATTGGCCAATCTGTGTTAAGGTGAGACATCATGTTTGTAGTAAAATCTGGCATATGAACAATGCATGTTCTCTTGAGTAACGGACTGGCGAGGGTCATGTAACCCAACAACAAAGTGAAAGACGCTACATTTCAGGGACTGATAACGTTTTTCACTGTTCATATGCAGAAGCATTTCATATATTGCTTGGATGTTCTCAGACAGTACTTGTGAACTTTGTTGATTTTATTGCCATTTGGAGCAGTGGGCAGTTCGCTAGCTGTATCCTAGACTGCTTTAGCCAACTACTTATTGTACCCGCCATCTCCTGTGTGTGGTGGCGGGTACTGTTGTTTAATCTGGTAACAAGCTGAGTAGACAGAACCAGACCATTACATCAAAATGTGATCATTTTCCATATTGCCTTTCTTTTGAAAATTCTCCTTGTTATTTTGCCTACATTACTAGTGCCATTGTTTTGCTCAACTGTTGCACAGTTCCTCTCTGGGCACCCTGTCATAAGCTTTCTCTAGATCTACATAAACACAATGCAGCTCCCTCTGGCCTTCTCTGTACTTCTCTATCAACATCCTCAAAGCCAATACTGCATCTGTAGCACTCTTTTTTGGCATGAAACCATACTGCTGCTCACATATGTTCACTTCTGCCCTTAGTCTAGCTTCCACTACTCTTTCCCATAACTTCATTGTATGGTTCATCAGCTTTATTCCTTTGTAGTTGCCACAACTCTGCACATCTCCAATGTTCTTAAAAATGGGCACCAGCACACTTCTCCTCCATTCCTCAGGCATCTTTTCACCATCTAAGATTCTGTTGACCAAAAATGAAATACTATCTAAATCTAAAATAAATATTTTCAGTGACTAAAGTAACTAAATTGACATTAAGTGTGTACCTAGACAATGTCAAGGATACGAAAAATCTATATTATATACTGTATTACAATTATAAATTATAAAGATACGGAAATGTCTTTTCTAAACAGATCATTGTCATCCAAAGCTAATTTAATAAATGATCTAATAACTGAACACAGCATCGCATTGATTTTTATGGTGTGGAGGTGTGGAGGATAATTCGGCCCCAACGGTTATGCCTAACAGTGGGCAGGGGCCGGGCAGGGGTCGGGGGCAGCTCATCTGGCCGGCGGGCTGTCTTAGAGGCACGACCTGAAACAAGAGCAGAAGTTTTACGAGATGAAACAAGGGGCGGCCGGCCGCGGCGTGGGGGCTGAGCCACTGTGACCGGTTCCTCTGATAGTAGATGCGCAGCCTTAAGACGGTCCACAGAAACCCGCTCTGAATGTCCTCCCACTTCTACTTTGAAGGACTGCGATCCTGCCTCAATCACCCTGAAGGGCCCGTCGTAAGGAGGCCAGAGTGGAGAACGGTGAGCATCGTGCCGGATGAAAACGTATTCCGCAGCGAGAAGGTCCTTCGGGATGTATGATGTGGGGAGACAGTGGTGAACAGGCACAGGCACACAAACGCGGTCAGCATTAGGCGGCATGGGAAGGGGAACCACTGCTGGCCCAGGGGCCGAACCCTCTGGCAGGAACTCCCCAGGGACCCTCAGTGGCTGGCCGTAGACTAACTCCGCTGATGAAGACCGCAGATCCTCCTTTGGAGCGGAACGCAGGCCGAGCAAGACCCATGGCAGTCAATCAATCCAGTTGGCGTCTGTGAGTGCGGCTCGGAGCGCTGCCTTCAGGGACCGGTGAAAACGCTCGCACAGCCCATTTGCTGTGGGTTGTATGCCGTGGTGCGATGGAGCTTCACGCCCAAGCTCCCCGCTACTGCCGTCCAGAGCTCAGAGGTAAACTGCGGCCCCCCGACGGACGTCAAGTCAGAGGGTGTACCAAACCTGGCCACCCAGGCAAAAATGAACCCCCGGGCAACCTCCACTGTTGCGGTGGAACACAGGGGCACCACCTCCAGCCACCTGGTGGTCCTGTCTACCATGGTGAGGAGGTGAGTAAAACCCCCAGATGGGGGAAGCGGACCCACCAGGTCCACGTTGACATGGTGAAACCGTTTCTGTGGAATGAGAAACGGCTCCAGAGGTGCTTTAGTGTGTTTGTGCACCTTGGCACACTGACAGGGCACGCAGGCAGCAGGCAATCCCAGGACGTCCTTCCGGAGGCCCGGCCAGACGAACCTTGCCCCCACCAGCTTTTCCGAAGCTTTAACGCCCGGGTGTGAAAGGGCATGCACAGAGTCAAAAACCCGGCGGCGCTAGCTGGAGGGGACCAAGGGGTGGGCTGCCCTAGGGAAACGTCACAGAGAAGCGTGGCCCCGCAGCCCTGAAAAGCCATATCCTCCAGGCGCAGTCCAGTTTCTGCCGACCGGAACGCCTGGATCTCCCCATCTGTGAGCTGGTCAGCAGCCATGGCAGAGTAGTCCACCCCCATATGTACAGAGGTGACCTGTGCTCTGGAGAGGCAGTCAGCAACCAGGTTATTCCAAAATGGCAGAGAGGTGGCGCTGCTGCCTCGCAGACCACGGCTCAGTAATCTTGGCCATGGCAAAGGTGAGAGGCTTGTGGAACACCTGCAGCAACATGGCCTTCAGTGCGCCGTACTTCCCGGTCCGCGGCGGGTCTCTCAGCAGCCCCATGACACGGCGGGTGGTGGAGGAGTCCAGAGCTGAGACCACATGGAAATATCTGGTCTCATCGGCTGTGATTCCATGTAGGTGAAACTGGGCCTCAATATGTTGGAACCAGGGATGCGGGTCGTGCTGCCAAAACTCCGGCAGCTTAACTGTAGCTGCAAAAATCGCTGGAGAAGCGGCAGGAACCTGTGCCGAACTACCTGTCTGGGTTTCGTGACTGGCATCCATGATCACGTCAGGGTCACCAATGTGGAGGTTCACAGGACGAGGCAAGGGTACGGGTGAGTTCAGTGTATTTATTCACAAGTGTAACACAATAACCAACACAGTTCCTTTAAATACCCACTTCCTCTATCACACCCCTTAACCCCATGACGTCACACCTCCCTTGTGCCTGCCTGGTGTGAGACAGCTCTCCAAGTATCCACTACAATGGACTAAAAAAACCCTGGCTACGTCGGGTTGAAAATGTCTAAGTGAAGCGTCTCCTCCCAGCCATATTAACACTCACATAGCACATGATAGCGGACAAAGAGTTGGAATTGCAGCAATCTATAACTCTAATTTACTAATTAACTCTAAACCTGAATCAAGCAACATTACTTTTGAGAGTCTTAGCTACATCCCTCAAATTAATTAATTGATTGTATTGAATTTGAAATTGTCTATCACCATCCTTGACCATTTTTTTTTTTTTTTGGCAGAATTTTCTAAATTTTTGGCTATGACCAAACGTAACTTTATAATAGTACTCGTTACCAAGTCCACTCGTTACCAAGTCCCTGGAGAGTAAACTGCCAGAAGGCTTAAAGAAGGAGTGGCTGGTCCATGTGTCAGAAGAAGAGGAAACCTCGTCACCTGAGGGCAGGTTTGATATGCTCCTCAAGTTTCTAAGAAGGCAGGAAAAAATTTATGAGCAACTGGACCACCTCAGGGACGATGACCCCCAGCAGGAGGGAGACAAGAGTCCCACCAAAACACGCCCGAACAAAAACCACCAACTCCTCAAACCCTCAAGTATCATGTGTGGAGAAAGGGGCCACAGAAAGAGACTCTATTACTGCAAGAAGTTCAAAGCTCTCAAAGTAGCGGAGAAGAAGGAGGCAGAAAAAAAATTTGGTGCTTGTGGGAGGTGCCTGGAAGTCCACGACGTTGATGTAGAGTGCAAGACCACCTTTCTGTGCAAAAACGAGGGGTGTAAGGATGCTCAAGGTCTGGGTCATCACTATTACCTCTGTCCCAAAGCTGCGAGTAAGGGAGACGGGCCAAGGAAGCCAAAGCCCAGTCCTGCAAGAGGAGGATGGAATAAGTGCACAGAAACCCAGGAAGAGTTCCTGACAAGCCTACGTCTCAGTCACAAGCCTCAGTCACAAGGAAGGCCAACTCGTCCCTCAAAAAGTGCGCTCCATTGGCAACCTTGTCTTGTGGGATGGTCCCCTTGGGAAAACGGTGGGTGGCTCTCATCCAGATCTCATGGAAGATATTAAAGTTGTAACTCATGGATCCAGAACTAATTTTGCCCGCTCCATGCGCACAGTAGCTGTTGTGTACAGGGAGGTCACAAGCAAGAGCCCAGCTTATCCACCTCAGCTCATTCAAGCTACCACATCTGCTGCCAACCGAGACTTCATAGGACAGTATTGGGGCTGCGTGTGAGCCCAGCTGTGGTGGCTGCAGATGTGGAAATTGCCAACCTGGAGGAAAGGAGATGACAATCTCTGAGGAGCGAGGGCTGGAGCAATTGAGGAGTGGACTGACATACATCAGTGGGGATCACCACAGCGAGAAACCACACTGGCACACAAAGTACCCTTGGGTGGAGGATCCAGCAACTTTGCCAAACAACAGGAGAGCATTCGAAGCAACATTCCGGAGGACCAAGAAGCAGTTGTAAATGTTCATGTTGACACACTTCTTTTTCTTTCGGCTTTTCCCTTTAGGGGTCACCACAGCAAATCAGTTGCTTCCATTTAACCCTGTCTTCAGCATCCTTTTCTCTCACACCACCTACCTTCATGTCCTACTTCAATATATCCATAAATCTCCTCTTTGGTCTTCCTCTAGGCCTCCTGCCTGGCAGCTGAAAACTCAGCATCCCTCTAACAATATATTCACTGTCTCTCCTTTGGACATGTCCAAACCAACTCAGGCTGGCCTCTCTGACCTTATCTCTGAAATATCTAAAATGTGCTGTCCCTCTGATGTACTCAATCCTAATCCTATCCATCCTGGTCACTCCCAAAGAGAACCTCAGCATCTTCATCCCTGCTACCTCCAGCTCTGTCTCCTGTCTTTTCTTCAGTGACACTGTCTCTAGAACTAACAACATTGCTGGTCTCACCACAGTTTTGTACACCTTTCTTTTCATTTCAGCTGAAACTCTTCTGTCACACATCACACCTGACACTTTTCTCCACCCGTTCTATCCTGCCTGTACACGCTTCTTCACCTCTTTTCCACAGTCTCCGTTGCTCTGGATTGTTGACCCTAAGTACTTAAAATCCTCCACCTACTTGATCTCTTCTCTCTGTAACCTCACTCTTCCACTTGGATCCCTCTCATTCACACACATGTACTCTGTCTTACTGCGGCTAACCTTCATTCCTCTACTTTCCAGGACAAACCTCCACCTTTCTAGCTTCTCCTCCACCTGTTCCTTGGTCTCACTGCTGATCACAATGTCATCTGCAAATATCATCACCACGGAGATTCCTGTCTAACCTCCTCTGTTAGCCTTTCTATCACCATAGCGAACAAGAATGGGCTCAGAGCCAATCCCTGATGCAGTCCCATCTCCACCTTGAACTCACACCTCACCACTGTCTTACAGTCCTCATATATATCCTGCACCTCTATATCATACTTCTCTGTCACGCTAGACTTCCTACAATAAACAATACCACACAATATACAATACCACAGTTCCTCTCTGGGCACCCGGTCATAAGCTTTCTCCAGATCTAGAAAAACACAATGCAACTCCCTCTGGCCTCTGTAGTACTCTTTTTTGGCATGAAACCATATTGCTGCTCACAAATGCTCACTTCTGCCCTTAGTCTAGCTTCAACTTTCCCATAACTTCATTGTATGGTTCATCAGCTTTATTCCTCAGTAGTTGCCACAACTCTGCACATGTCCCTTGAACTTAAAAATGGGCACGAGCACACTTCTCCTCCATTCTTCAGGCATTTTCTCATTATCTAAGATCCTGTTGAGCAACTCAGTCTACTGCTACCTCTCCTAGATACTTCCATACCTCCACAGGTACAGTATATAATCAAGACTGACTGCCTTTCCAATCTAGATCCTCTTCAATGCCCTCCTCACTTCATCCTGACTAATCTTTGCTTCTTTCTGATCCACAACAGCCACCTCTTCTAGTCTTTGTTGTCTCTCATTTTTGTCACTCATCAACTCTTCAGAGTACTCTTTCCATCTTACCATCACACTACTGCTACCTGTCAATAGACCTCCATCCATATCCTCAATCACCCTAACCTGCTGAACGTCCTTCCCATCTGTCTGTCTCGCCAAATTGTATAGATCAGTCTGTCCCTCCTCTCTGTCCAACCTAGCATACAAGTCATTATTAGCCTCTTGTTTGGCCTTTGCTGCCTCTACTTTCACCTTACGCTGCATCTCCCTGTACTCCTGTCTACTCTCCTCAGTCCTCTCAGTGTCCCACTCTTTTAGCTAACCTCTTTCTCTGTGTGCACTCCTGTACCTCCTCATTCCACAACCAAGTCTCTTTATCTACTTCCCTTCCACATGACACACCAAGCACTCTCCTACCTGTCTCCCAGATCACATTAGCTGTAGTTGTCCAGTCATCTGGAAGCACCTCCTGACCACCCAGAGCCTGTCTCAACTCCTTCCTAAAAGTCATGCAACACTCTTCCTGTTTCAGCTTCCACCATTTCATCCTCTGCTCCGTCTTTGTCCTCTACATCTTCCTCACCACCAGAGTCATCCTACACACCACCATCCTATGCTGTTTGGCTACACTCTCATCTACTGCTACTTTGCAGTCATTGATCTACTTCAGATTACATCGTCCACTGTGTAGTCTACCTGTGTGCTCTTACCTCCACTCTTATAGGTACCAAGTCTCTTAAAGAGATGGTGGTGGAATGAGGAGGTACAGGAGTACATACAGAGAAAGAGGTTAGCTAAGAAAAGTGGGACACTTAGGACTGAGGAGAGTAGACAGGAGTACAGAGAGATGCAGCTTAAGGTGAAAGTCGAGGTAGCAAAGGCCAAACAAGAGGCCAGGGGCAGACTGAGGAGCAGGACCAGGGGCAGACTGGGGAGCAGGAACAGGAGCAGACTGGGGAGCAGGAACAGGAGCAGACTCGGACTGGTGAGCAGGAACAGGAGCAGACTGGGGAGCAGGAACAGGAGCAGACTCAGACTGGGGAGCAGGAACAGGAGCAGACTCGGACTGGGGAGCAGGAACAGGAGCAGACTCGGACTGGGGAGCAGGAACAGGAGCAGACTCGGACTGGGGAGCAGGACCAGGGGCAGACTGGGGAGCAGGACCAGGGGCAGACTGGGGAGCAGGACCAGAGGCAGACTGGGGAGCTGGACCAGAGACAGACTGGGGAGCAGGACCAGAGGCAGACTGGGGAGCAGGACCAGAGGCAGACTGGGGAGCAGGACCAGAGGCATACTGGGGAGCAGGACCAGGGGCAGACTCGGACTGGGGAGCAGGAACAGGGGCAGACTGGGGAGCAGGACCAGAGGCAGACTGGGGAGCAGGACAAGTGGCAGACTGGGGAGCAGGACCAGGGGCAGACTCGGACTGGGGAGCAGGAACAGGGGAAGACTGGGGAGCAGGACCAGAGGCAGACTGGGGAGCAGGACCAGTGGCAGACTGGGGAGCAGAACCAGAGGCAGACTGGGGAGCAGGACCAGGGGCATACTGGGGAGCAGGACCAGGGGCAGACTCGGACTGGGGAGCAGGAACAGGAGCAGACTCAGATTGGGGAGCAGGAACAGGAGCAGACTCAGACTGGGGAGCAGGAACAGGAGCAGACTCAGATTGGGGAGCAGGAACAGGAGCAGACTCAGACTGGGGAGCAGGAACAGGAGCAGACTCGGACTGGGGAGCAAGCTGGCGTCCGGGCGTGGGGACCGGAAAAGACTGAGTTCTGGACGCGGGGACCGGAGCGGGCACTGGAACAGGCTCGAGGTCAGACAGAGAAGTGGAGCTGGAATTCCAGCATATGCTGCCAGCCATGCCCAGGTGTCTCTTCCCCGCTGTCTCCACTCGGCAGCCTGTTCCAGATTCCAGGACTTGCTGCTGGTCAAGGCAGCAAGATAGTCAGTGTCCGCTGGGTCCAGTTGTGGCTGGTTTGTTCTGTCACGGCTGGCAGAATATGGACCCAAATGCAGGACACCAAAAGTGAATCTTCCATCCATGATTTAATGACAAACACAAAAAATTCTCCAGACCGAACAAATCACAAAATTAGGACAGACTAATAGGAATCAAACTTGAGAAAACGAACCAGCAACAGGCTGTGACAAAAACCTGGCTTAAAAAGCCTCATGACAATAACACCAACGATGTTCAGGTTTGAACGATCAGAACGGGGTGTGGATGAGTCTCAGGTGTGGAGCCGTGGCACCACCCACCAGCCTGGCCCCTCCCTGCCACACAGAACTGCCAAGCCCAACTGTGACAACAAGGAAGTTATGGGAAAGAGTAGTTAAAACTAGACTAAGGGGAGAAGTGAGCTTTGTGAGCAGCAGTATGGATTCCTGCCATAAAAGAGTACTACAGATGCAATATTTGCTTTGAATACGCTGATAGAGAAGTAAAGAGAAGGCCAGACGGAGCTGCATTATGTTTTTGTAGATCTGGAGAAAGCTTATGACTGGGGGCCCAGAGAGGAACTGTCGTATTATATGAGGAAGACTGGCAGAGAGTGGCAGAGAAGTATGTTAGAGTGGTGCAGGACATGTATGAGGACTGTAAGACAGTGGTGAGGTGTGCTGTAGGTGTGACAGAGTTTAAGTTGAAGGTGGGGCTGCATCAGGGATCAGCTCTGAGCCCATTCTTGTTCGCTATGGTGATAGAAAGGCTAACAGACGAGGTTAGACAGGAATCTCCATGGACTATGATGTTTGCAAATGACATTGTGATCTGTAGTAAGACCAGGGAATAGATGGAGGAGAAGCTAGAAAGGTGGAAAGGAAAGGAGAGGAATGAAGGTTCGCTGTAGTAGGACAGAGTACATGTGTGTGAATGAGAGGGACCCAAGTGGAAGAGTGAAGTTACAGAGAGCAGAGATCAAGGAGGTGGAAGATTTTAAGTACTTAGGGCCAACAGTCCAGAGTAAATGAGAGTGTGGAACAGAGGAGAAGAAGCGTGTACAGGCAGGATGAAACGGGTGGAGAAAAGTGTCAAGTGTAATGTGTGATAGAAGTTTCAGCTGAAATGAAAGGAAAGGTGTTCAAAACTGTGGTAAGACAAGCAATGTTGTTAGGTCTAGAGACAGAGTCACTGAGGAAAGCACAGGAGACAGAGCTGGAGGTAGCAGAGATGAAGATGCTGAGGTTCTCTTTGGGAGTGACCAGGATGAATAGGATCGTTACATCAGAGGGACAGCACATGTTGGAGGTTTTGGAGATAAAGTGAGAGGCCAGCCTGAGATGGTTTGGACATGTCCAGAGGAGAGATAGTGAATATATTGGTAGAAGGATGCTAAGTTTTCAACTGCTAGGCAGTAGGTCTAGAGAAGACCAAAGAGGAGGTTTATGGATGTAGTGAAAGAGGACATGAAGGTAGTTGGTGTGAGAGAAGAGGATGCCAAAGACAGGGTTAAATGGAGGCAACTGATTCGTTGTGGTGACCCCTGAAGGGAAAAGCTGAAAGGAAAAGAAGAAGTCAACAATTTATTGTCATTCTTAGACTCCTGGGGTTAATTTGCAGGACTTATCTAGCTGATTGAAACTACGTGTTTATCTCTGACATATTTCTAAACTGAAAAAGTTTGTATGAATGCAAATACACCTGGTTTGATCTTTTTTTGCACTTTAGTAAAAGTTAGTATTTTTATATTTTGTAGACATATTAATAATTTCTGAATCTGTTCCCTTTCATAAAGTCCCCTTTTAAAAAGTCGTATTTTCCTGACTATATATCAAAATGGGTGTGACCATATCGAAAGTCGATTGAAAAATGTCACTCCAGCCATGTACCCAATGTTGGCTGCCATGCCAATAGCTTCATGTAACTATGAGAGCCATCCTAAGTTGTAGTTACTGTAAGAATGTTTTGTAAAATGCATCCTGAATGTTTACAGCCTCATAAAGCAGACAAGTCTTCTTCATATGATGAGTTATGAATTATAAATTTAGTGATTTCCTGAATTATTCAATGCATATCCTGTATACATGCATAAACAGTGCGCCAATGTTACCCGCGGTTATTGCGTTGCAGGAACCACACACGAATAACAAATTCCACGATATAGCGACAAACTACTTATTATTTACGGTAATTTAAACATTTATGAACCCTCCCCTTAGTGATGTTAAACCATCTTCTATCTGTATTACCTTTTCCCACAGTCCTATCGACTGTTTAAGGTACTTTTGTGTCTCACAGAAGGGCTCTGCATTTCGAGACTCACAGGACTTAGCGCTTCTGTAAACCGTTAGCCAAAAGAATGCGTGTATGGTGTCACGTGACTACCTACTAAAAATCCGCAATGAGGTGAAGTCGCATGTGTTGATGCGCAAATGTGTGAGGAAATACTTTATAATGTATGTATATATACATGTGCACACATACTGTGTATATACTGTCTATATAGTGTATATTTTATATTTTGTGAGTATGATCATTTTCTTGAACATGAAAAGACAGCAGACTTATTTTTTTTACTTATTTACAATGACACCTCACTGCACTGCAAACAGCTCAATGGATAAAGACATCAAGTTTTATCTTCCATGATTACACTGAGAGCAAACTGAGAATGTTACTGAAAACTGTCCAATCAACAGAATTACAAAGTGAATAACTGTTTTGTGCATGCTAAAGGAATAAAAAAGAAAAACAAACTCTTACGATTCAAGAGTGGTCCTCCATGTTGCAGCACTAAGATGTCTATCAGCTGCTATGTGGATCTTGGAAGGTGGCGTCATGACCTCTGAAAGCTGCTGAAGTCCATGTGTGTGTCCAAGTGAAAGCACTAGAGAGACACAATGAGACTGTGCCTCTGTGTATTCCTATAAATCCACTGCATGTGACTGTCCTCTGTTGGAGGTGTGTATACAACTCCGTAGTTTATGCTAATCTACCCTGCTCTATGTTTACATTCCCAGATACATCTAGGTTGTATGTATACTTTCTTGTGCAGTGTGTCTAAGGGAGTGATCTTAATCCTTAGTGTCAGCAGATGAGGAGCCCTGTGCACCAACACAATGAACATCCAGTCTTTAAATCAGCATCAAAGTTTCCACCATTAACTCTCTTCTGTGTCCCCTCTCCCATGACAGTGTGGAGCTGCAAGGGAATAGTTCCTTGTAACACGGAAAGATGCACAACAAAGCATATCTACATGTAATACCATCACTTCTTCTGTCATAGTGCAAAATGCTGAATGTTGCATAAACCCTAAGTATTGTTTCATTATTTAGTTAATACATTTAGCTTAGTTTAGGTTTTAGTATACGTATTGTGCTTTTATTATTTGCTAATAATGTATTGTATTAAGATGGATTTATTTATTTAATGTGCATTCGTAGCTTGAAAACTAAATTGTTAACAGCCATGGAAAAGTATTTCATCAATGAAAATGAACAGAATTAGTAATAAGAATCTAAAAGGAAATAAGATGCGTAGAGGTTGCGGACAGTCTACCCTGCAGACGTATCTTTCCATACTGTTATGTACTGTATTTAAACACATAATTACACGGTCAGCATGCACACATGTTTAGTACGTGGCATGGTGATGAGTGGTTTCTATGTCTCATGTGGTTATGCATGAATGAATGCTTATCATTGCATTCACTACCTTGTAATGGGAATTGAACCTCTTGAGTTCTTGAAAGAAGGCTGGGACTTTTCACACACACGCACACACACACGCACGCACACACAAACACACACACACACACACACGCACGCACGCACGCACGCACGCACGCACACACACACACACACACACACACACACACACACACACACACACACACTTTTATTCAACGAATGTGAGCATCCGAATCTCCAGTGTGGCAACCAAGCAAGTATAGCTGCAGAGTAGGGTAGGTGGCAAGGGAGGATGAAAATGATACAGAAGAAAATGAGAGAAAGAGGAAGATAAGGACAGGGCTCTGTAGAATAAATAATTCCATAAAGAAGTGCCTATAATTACCCTCAACATGTTTGGTTTTGCAAAACTGGAGTGCACCTTTAATTATGCAGGAAAATGAAGTATAATATTCTCATCCAGGAAAAAAAATGAGTGTGTGAAGGATGGATGAGAGAATGGACATAAAATTCATTCTTTAGTATGGAATAAAAACTATGCAGACAACATTATCATTTGCTTTATTCATACATTCACCCAGCATTACTGCAATACAATAATCAATTGAAAAATATCATGGATGTGGTTTGTTTGCAGAATAAAATGCTTTGACAAATTAAATGTATGATACGTGCACATAGCTGAATTGCATTTATTTCTTTTAAAAGGCTATAATTAATAATGTAGCAATCATAAATTTATACTAAAATGAAGCACTGAAAAGTGAAGTCTTCTTTTTGTTGAATCTAATGTGATTACAATGAGAGCTAACACAAAGGGCACATAATTATCTAGAATTTTCTAGGCCATGGTGTCAATGGACATCCTTTTATGAATTCTATACATTTAAAGGGTGTCTATTGAACTTTTCATCCAAGTTTCATCCATTTTTGGAACATCCAAAACTGTTGTGCATACAAATGCAAATACATATGTATGAATCTATATATCAGGTCTTTCAGGAAAAAAAATATAATACTTAGAATGTAGAAGACATGAAAACTAATGTATAAAATATGATATACACTTGGCATTATAGGATTAATGATCTCCTGAATGCAATCATTTACACTCATCTTCAGCCCAGAGTGACAATGAAGGACTTGTACACATCTCTGTAGGCATTACGAAGTAGAACATATGGGAAGCAGCTCTCCAGCATGTCTTGGGTCAAGAATGGAGATTCTTCCACAATCTAAAACAGTGGTTTAAGTTAATGCATTTTTAATTTTTTTGTAGTTATTCATTTATTTGTTGTTATTGTGTAAAACAGGCCCATTCCACTGAAAAATGTAATCTTTAAAATTAGTGTAATATTGCTTTCATTTAAAAATCAAAAAATAAAGTGGGCTAAATAAAGTTTCTCACAGTAGTTACCCAAACACGGACGGTAATGGTGCATTTGATCATATTTCATAGTTAGCCCTACATCTGTTGTGTGCAAGCTGTTCAAAGCTCATGATTTATGTAGAGCCTGTGTAAAGGCATCCATTGTATGATTTTGGACAAACATGGATTGTTTTTACAAACAGGAAGAAAACATAACAGGCATGACAATATGATAGGCAATTGTTTTAGGATAAATTTTTTCAGCATAACATGGTTTGTTGTTTGCATGAAAATACTGAATGAAAACAGTATTAATGCAATAATGCAAATAGTTGTATATTATATGTTTAGAAAAAACTATCATCATTGTTCAACATGTTACTCCACTTTAAAATATACGTAATTACTATTTTGGTTTTGTTATAATTAATCATGAAGCTAAGAAAAAACCTTGACAAATACACTATACCATTATGATGTCTCATTGTAAAAAATAAAAAAGCCATCGATCAATGAAGGGTTTTATAAACCTGCCAATGCTTTTGTAAATTTGAGAATACAGCAAGAGCTTACCATATGTAGGAGCAGATAGATGGACTCTCGGTTTTTGCACTCCATCTTCTCCACATTTTGACCCAACTGAAGCAGAGTGGAGGAGGCCAGCTGTGGGTCAGCAGAAAGTGGAGGCAGATCAGACATGTCCCCATAATCAAAGCTCTGTAATTTAAATATTCTTATATATATATATATATGTTGTCTACTTCTGTAAGACTCTGCACCTTGGAAAGTAGGGAGGGAAGTAACACACATACACACATATCAAACTAAATGATTAAAAAAGGTTCTTCAAGGTTTCAATTTTAAGTGCAAAACTTTTTTAAAAAAGTCTATATAAAATTGACATTAAAATACCTCAATTTTATCAGGGGTCCTTTTTAAATGTTTTTGTAAGTGACAATTTAAAAGAAATTAACACATTCCCAGTGACTGAGTGTGAGACCATCTGTGCGACCACCTCTGCTCTTCGGACCCGGAGGCCCTCTTCATTATCACAGGTGACTTTAACCATGTCACCTTGGACTCATTTCTCCCCTCAATGGTCCAGTGTGTAGACTGCCCCACACAGAAGAACAGAATCATCTATCTGTTTTACACGAATGCTAAGGAGGCATACACCGCCATCACCCTTCCCCCACTAGGGAAATCGGACCATAACCTAGAGCACCTACAGCCCACCTACATTCTGCTGGTGAAACGGCTACCAGCAACAACTCGACAGGTCAGGAGGTGGTCCCCGGAAGCGGAGGAAACGCTGAGGGACTGCGTCCAGACCACCGACTGGGATGTTATTGTGGGCTCACATGGGGTGGACATTGAGGGGGCAGTTCAGTGTTTTACAGATTACATGAACTTCTGTATGGACACCATGGCCCCTGTCAGGACAGTCAGGTGTTACCCCAACAACAAACCATGGGTAACAAAGGAAATCAAGGCTGTCCTGAACAGGAAGGAAGTGGGCGTTCAGGAGCAAGAACGAGGTGGAGATGAAGAAGCCCCAGCAGGAAGTGAGACTCTCCCTGAGGGAGGCCAAGGGGGTGTACGGGAGGAAGCTGGAGAAGCAGCTGGAGCACAACCAAGTGCGGGAGGTCTGGAATGGGATGAGATCCATCACCAGACATGGAAAAGGGTGCAGCACTGTGGAGGGAATAGTAAACGAGTGAATGAACTAAACAGCTTTTTCAATAGGTTCAGCTCCCCCACCACTCCCGTCTCCTCGTCCCAGGCCTCTCCCGGCCCCGTAGACCGCTTCACTGATGCTCCCTCTTCCTGTACTTCCTCTCCTTCCACCCCTGCCATTCCTCCCAAGCCCACTCCAAGAGCTGCGAAGCTCAACTTCCAACCTCACCATGACCTCCTGCTCCCACCGCGACCGAGACTGTCATTACTGCAGGACCGTCATCACTGCAGACCTGGTGACGACAACACTGCGGAGCCTTCATCCCTATAAGGTGGCTGGACCGGATAAGGTCTCCCCAAGACTCCTCCGAGCCTGTGCTTCAGAACTAGGGGAACCCCTTCAGCGATTGTTCAACCTCAGTCTGCGGCTGGGGAGGGTCCCGTCACTGTGGAAGACCTCCTGCATCACCCCTGTACCCAAGAAAAGACGCCCTACTGAGCTCAACAACCACCGACCGGTCGCTCTTACCTCCCACATAATGAGGGCCCTAGAGCGACTGGTCCTGGAGCTCATGCGTCCACAGGTGCAGAGTGTAATGGACCCTCTCCAGTTCGCCTATCAGGCCAAGATTGGGGTTGATGATGCTGTCTTGTACCTCCTCCACCGTGTGCTCTCCTACCTGGACGCCGGGGGCTGTGCTGTCAGGGTGCTCTTCTTTGACTATTCGAGCACCTTGAACACCATCCAGCCCCGGCTCCTGCAGGATAAACTGACCTCCATGGCTGTGGACCCATACCTCGTAAGCTGGATCACGGACTACCTAACAGACAGACCCCAGTACGTCCGTATGGGGGACTGTTTGTCTTCTATGGTGACCAGCAGCATGGGGGCGCCACAGGGGACTGTGCATTCCCCCATTCTCTTCACCCTCTACACAACTTGGATACATGCCACATACAGAAGTACGCCGATGACACTGCGGCTGTGGCATGTATCCGGGAGGGTGATGATGGGGAGTACAGGGCATTGGTGGCTGCCTTTGTGGAGTGGTACCAACAAAACCAGCTCCAGCTCAACGTCTCCAAGACAAAAAACCAGCTCCAGCTCAACGTTTTGAAGAAAAAATTCCCGCTGATCTCCTTGATTTTCTTCAGATAAAAAATCTGAGTAGATTATGGGGCAATTAACGCATTGGCCTCTTTGGCTGCAACCATCCCTGAGTCCACTGCTTCTATTGAACTTTCATTCACGGTACTGAAGCATCTAAAAACGTGTGCCAGAAATATGACCGGACAGACGCAGCTCTCCATGTCCAGAGAGAAAGACTTACTGATGGATCTGAAATGCATCGACAAATTGTTCAACAGAGCCATGGAAGGTTTTTTTGAAGAAAGTAAGAAGGATGGATTTCATGTTTAAATAAAGAAGCACTTTGTGGATCCACGTTGGTGAGTGTAAAAATGTTATATGTATTCTTCAAAGATTTTTGTCATGTTTACTAGTAAAGTCATTGGTAACAATGTTGAATGTCAAAAATATTAAAGATAATTGATTTTAAATGCTCCCGAAATTAAGTGTTGCTTGAATAGCCTTTAATAAGGGTGATGTAATGCACGTGTGTGGATTCTCAAACCCTGGTGCCATACTGATGTAATACTGATATTATGATGCGTATTTTAGGTAGGAATAAATATAACGTCACTGAAGGCCTAAGCTTGAAATGCACGGCCCGCCACTGAGTATAGGGTAGTTTGCATAGACATAGATGAGGCCCATTCCTCCCAATCATGCCCCGCCATGATCTAAACCACTCGGGTTTAGATCATGGCCTCCCTGATCTAAACCCGAGCGGTGTTATGTTGTTGGACTTCTGCGCTAGTCACGGATTGTTCATAACTAACACCATGTTCGAACACAAGGATGCTCATAAGTGTACCTGGTACCAGAGCACCCTGGGTTGGAGGTCAATGATTGATCTTGTGATCGTATCATCTGACCTCTGACCGTGTGTTTTGGACAATCCGGTGAAGAGAGGGACAGAGCTGTCAACTGATTACCACCTGGTGGTGAGTTGGGTCCGTTGGCGGAGGAAACCTTTGTATAGACCTGGTAAGCCCAAACAAGTAGTGCGGGTGAACTGGGAACATCTGAAGGAGGACTCGGTCCGCGAGGCCTTCAATTCGCACCTCCGAAAGATCTTCTCGTGCATCCCTGTGGAGGCTGGGGACCATCCAAGCTGTATACAGCAAAGATGGGACACTGTTGACTTCGACTGAGGAGGTTGTCGGTCGGTGGAAGGAACACTTTGAGGAACTCCTGAATCCAACTACTCCAACTGACCCATCCTCTGTTGCAGAGGCAGAGCTGGAGGATGATGGGGGATCCGAGTCAATATCTCGGGGCAAAGTCACCAAGGTAGTTAAACAACTTCACGGTGGCAAAGCCCCGGGTGTTGATGAGATTCGCCCAGAAATGCTGAAGGCTCTGGGTGTTGAGGGGCTGTCATAAATGACATGCCTCTTTAACATTGCGTGGAAGTCTGGGACAGTGCCTAAAGACTGGTAGACTGGAGTGGTGGTTCCTCTTTTTAAAAAGGGGGACCAGGGGGTGTGTGCCAACTACAGGGGCATCACACTCCTCAGCCTCCCTGGAAAAGTTTACTCCAAGGTACTGGAAAGGAGGGTCCGGCCGATTGTTGAATCTCGGATTGAGGAGGAACAATGTGGGTTCCGTCCTGGTCATGGAACAATGGACCAGCCTTTTACTCTCACAGGGATCCTAGGGGGGGCTTGGGAGTATGCCCAACCAGTCTACATGTGTTTTGTGGACTTAGAGAAGGCGTACGATTGGGTACCCAGTGATATACTTTGGGAAGTACTGCGGGAGTATGGGGTGAGGGGGCCTCTCCTCAGGGCCATCCAATCCCTGTACGCCCAAAGTGAGAGCTGCGTTCGGGTTCTCGGCAGTAAGTCGCACTTGTTCTGAGTAGCTGTTGGCCTTCGCCAGGGCTGCGCTTTATCACCAATTCTGTTTGTGATTTTCATGGACAGGATATCGAGGCGTAGTCATGGTGAGGAGGCTTTACAGTTTGGTGGCCTGAGGATTGCATCGCTGCTTTTTGCAGATGATGTGGTCCTGTTTGCATCATCGGCCTGTGACCTGCAGCACTCACTGGTCCGGTTTGCAGCCGAGTGTGAAGCAGCGGGGATGAGGATTAGGACCTCCAAGTCTGAGGCCATGGTCCTCAGCAGGAAACCGGTGGACTGCCTTCTCCGAGTGGGGAATGAGATCCTTCCACAAGTGAAGGAGTTTAAGTATCTTGCGGTCCTGTTCACGAGTGAGAGAACAATGGAGCGTGAGATTGGACGGAGAATTGGGGCAGCAGGAACGGTATTGCAGTCGCTTTACTGCACTGTTGTCACAAAGAGGGAGCTAAGCTGAGAGGCAAAGCTCTCCATCTACCATTCAATTTCTTTCCTATGTGTCATGACCGAAAGAACGAGATTGCTGATACAAGCGGCTGAAATGGGCTTTCTCAGGCGGATAGCTGGTGTCTCCCTTACAGATAAGGTGAGAGACACTGCTGTTCGCGAGGGGCTTAGAGTAGAGCCGCTGTTCCTTTGCATGGAAAGGAGTCAGTTGAGGTGGTTTGGGCATCTGGTGCGGATGCCTCCGGGACGCCTCCCTAGGGAGGTGTTTCTGGCACGTCCAGCTGGGAGGAGACCTCGGGGCAGATCCAGGACCAGGTGGAGGGATTATATCTCAACACTGGCCTGGGAACGCCTTCGGATCCCCCAGTCAGAGCCGATGGATGTGGCCGGGAAAGGAAAGTTTGGGGCTCCCTGTTGAAGCTGCTGCCCTGCGACCCGACTACGGATAAGCGGTGGAAGATGGATGGATGGATGGATGGATGGATGGATGGATGGATGGATGGATGGATGGATGGATGGATGAGGCCCAATGACAAGAGTTGGCATAATTCAAGTAGGAGGAAATGCAATATTTACAATATCCGGCAGACTGTCTTGTAGGGAAGAGCATACTGAGGTCAGTGGTACATAAAACTGTATCATTGACATAACACCGCATAAGTACTACATCTGAAGAAGACATCAACCATATACCATGAATACTAAATAAATTGTTGTCCAAATTTCTCAAGATGTAAATTTTGAGGCCTTTATCAATTTGAATAAAACACGTATTGCACACAAAGAAAACCCAAAGCATAAACTATTTAACATAGACCTTGCAGTTCCCTACAAACCATATCTTGTGACCCACTGTTTTTTCTTATTGTATTTACTTGGCTTTCCTTGAATTTAAACAATAATGTAAGAAAATGTTTGCCACTTACCAGGAGAAAGTCTTTGAGGTGTTGCTTGATATTCTTCTTCTGAACAGTGAACATGGCAGCAGCCAATTGATTGACAGCTGTAGCCAAACAGTGGAGGTTGTTGTTGTGGCCTGAAAAAATAAAACTGAAGTCAAAGACCATTAAAAAAAATACAATTTTCCTGAACCTTGACTGCAGAGTATGTTTCCGTAGTTCAGTCAAAAAAATTACTTAATGATCTGTAACCAGGGATAAATCTATTTCAAACAAGCGACTGGAAAATTAAGACAGAATCGTCTAGGGTAAACGCCAGTCTGTGCTTTGATAGAAATCTCTGCAATCTGCGACTCCTAATGTTGCAGTCCAGGCCTGAAGCCAAGTGTTTGGGGTTAGCAGGCCTAATGCCAAGAGTAACTGTATCACTGCACGTCAACCCAAGTTATCTGTAAACAAAAGTCTTTCTACAGAAACGTGTTCCTCATTAACCAACATACTTTGTTTCAGACCATATCAGCCAGACTGGGAAGCATTAAACGCTAACAAGCCTTGTGTTTTTGAGTGGACACTATTCAAATAACTCCTGGAACAACTCATGATTAATATTTGGTCGAGGGTTGCCAGTAATCTATTTGCTAAACAGTTTTTAGCTGCTAGAAATGATTGACTGAACATGTACCTCCATTTTCTCGGCTGTAGAAAGAGTTGGGGTCCAGGACCAAGGTGGGCAGGGTTACAGCAATATATACCAGCAGCAAACAAGACAGCTTATACTCCTCATCTATTGATATGTTATCTAAAAAAGACATTAGGAGATGAACACTTCTTATGATTAGATCACACTGTGTACCAAACTACCACTTGCAGTTTTAGTATTACCTGAATGCAAGTTGCTGATAGCTGTAACAAGGGCTGGATCAATATCGCATGTATATCCTACAGCCGAAACCAACTCAAGAACACTGAGGGTCACCTGTAAGCCCGTAAAGAACACATTAATTGCAGACATGAAGGTAGTTAGTGTGAGAGAAGAGGATGCAAAGGACAGGGTTAGATGGAGGCAATTAATTCGCTGTGGCGAAAGGAAAAGAAGAAGAAGAGTAGGTAGCCTCTGCAGTATAGTGACAGGACGGTTTTTCTTTATTTATTTTTTTATTTTACTGCTTTTGTATCAGGTCAATCCTGATAAACAACGGAAGCACATACGGTCGGATGGTAGCTTGTGCTTCGCATTGCAGCAGCTGCTGAAGTTCTCTGAGGAGTCACAATAAATCAGTGATGGGTGTCTTTGTCTTGACAAACGGGTTCGGATCTTGCCCTGTGTCTGGTTTTGTGCATAGTTGGCCTGTATAGGCTGAATGTTTCCACTGATGTGGTTAAGGGTGTGGAGTTGCAGCAGCAATCTGAGTTTCTCTCACGAAGGCATGAGTGGGCTGCTGACGTCTTTGGGGTTATCCTGGCCTCAACTGTGGCACAACTGTCATGCTTCACTCAGGGGCCAGACGTAAGTGAGGGTGGGAGGGGGCTGTGAGGCAGAAAGATTGCTCCAGAGGGAGGTAAGGAATTTTATTTAGTTGATACTAGAGAATATAAACATGTGTTTCTGTTCAACTCTCCCACTCAAAGTTATTGATGCACACCATCTAAATACATAAAATTCTGTCATATATTGCACTGTAGTGTATTCTGCATTGTTAACTTCCAATCAATTCCCCAAACTCTTAAATGTAAATGGGTGTAAATGAATGCAAATACTGTAATGTGAAGATAACCTATATTCCCGGACAATAAATTGGCTCTGTGGAAATAACATTATAATATTGTGAATAATCTTGGTATGACTGCTGTCTCATTTAAATGCTTTTTGTCCTGTCCTATTGATGTGCTTATTTCAGCATGGTTTTCATAAGGTAGTAAAAGTGGTTTTTTACCTTGATGTCATCGTCAGGTGAGATGATGTGTCGCAGGCAGTCCAAAGGCCCCATCAGATAGGGGCAATGCTTCCACAATACCTAGATTACAGGATTATATGGCAAACTATTACTGAGGAAAGATCTCTATATGTCAAGAGGTGAAGAAAAGTTTCTTTTGATATTTACTGTACATAATAAGGAATAAATAATCCATGTAACTGTAAGAGACTGTAATTTGTCTTTAGTTGTATACTAGTTATACTGTGGACAACTGAGTAATGAAACTCAACACATATCAAAATTAAAATAAAACTAGAATGAATGAATGAATGAATAATTAACTTATAATTAAATTCTATTTTTCACTTAATAATTTTTGTTAAGTACCTTGACAACCCTTTTAAATCATAAACCCTGAATACAATAAGAAACTGAGAATAGCGACAACACAAATAAACATAGACAAGATTAATAAACATACATAATCTTAATAATTTGCATTTGATTAACAAAGTGACATTTAATAGTTATATTTGTAAAATAAATTAATAGGAACTTGAAGAAACATTATACTTATTCATATTTTTCTTTCAACCTCACCTAATAACTACATTTAATTTGCCTTCTCAAGCTTCATATAAGTACCATCAAATGATGGAATGTGTTTGTGTTTTATTGTGTGTGTGTGTGTGTGTGTGTGTGTGTGTGTGTGTGTGTGTGTGTGTGTGTGTGTGTGTGTGTGTGTGTGTGTGTGTGTGTGTGTGTGTGTGTGTGTGTGTGCATGTGTGCGTGGGCATTCATGATGTGTGAATACATGTGAGCAGTACACCCTCTAGTCTGTTGTAGCTACACCATAATATGACATGTCAAACATGATTGTATGTCGCTGGGTGGACATTACATCATTCAAACAGTTCTTTGCCATTGATCTGAAGGACAGGATCACACCAATAATGGTCATCCTCTTTAGTGCATTTTCTCCACCTGTAAGTGAAGTAAAACACAACAGAAATCAAAATCACCAAACTCCTCTCATTAAAAACTGTGGATGAACTTATTGAATTATGTTGATTTGTATGAGCTCTGAGGAGATATGGAAAAAAAGAACTTTAATGTGTTTGTTATTGCATCCCGCTTCAAACTGGTGATATATTACAATCGTCAGTGTTTGTGTGTTCGTTCGTTCGTCCGTCCGTCCGTCCATTCATCCGTTCTTCCGCTCGTCCGTTCATCCGTACATCTATTAATTAGTCCACAAAATATCTTCGCAAAATATCTTGAAACAAAAAGCACATTACTCAGGCGGCAAAAGGGATGAAAATAAGATGATGACTTTGAGCTTGACCTAGGGGCGGCAGTGGCTCAGCGGTAGAGCGGACGTCTTCCAACTAAACATCACCCAGACATCAGCAGTTCGATTCCCGCTCCCGCCAGACATCCGACATCGGAGTGTGAGCTGACAGTGGGAGGTGTCAACTCACCTCCCGGCCACTGCCGAGGTGCCTTTGAGCAAGGCGCAACCCCCTTACAAGTTGCTCAATTGGGGCGCTACCAGAAGTGGCTGCCCTTCACTCTGCCTCCCAATGTACTGTTTGCTGTGTTCACTAACTGCATGCTCCTTGCAACTGCAAGCCCCTGTAAAGGGGGCCTGTAAAAATATATATCCTGTATGTAACACAAAAACATGTATACAGTAGAGTGAAAAAAGTAATATCCACGTTAAGGGGATAAATAAAGGTAATCTTCTTCTTCTTCTTTGAGAAAACAAGGTCAAGGTCAAATTTCAACTTTTGTACACTCAGTAGCTGAATAAGATGAGGGGGAAGACCAGTCTGAGTAAGACCATAGATCCAAGATAGATAGATCTACTTATGCACTGGCTTTGATTTATGGTCAAAGCTAGTGCATAGCTTTGACCTACCCCGAAAGGTCTAAAAGTATGCACTAGTCAGGTACTACTTTCAGGGTACCCTGACCTAACCTGAAAGTAGCTCAGGGTAAGTCGCAGGATGTTGCAGTTTCTAAGTCGTGGGATGTTGCAGTTTCTGACTGCCTTATTTTACTATTTGAATTAGTTGAATAAATAGGTACAGGAGGAAAATCTGATAGAACATCAGGATTTGAGGCATTAATGAATTGACATAAGAACAGGATTCAGTCAGTCTTCAGGTAATGTCACTCAATAAGTAATTTCAGTACGACCTCCTTCCTCGCGGTTAATGTGTTCCAGGAACCACACGCGATTAATGAATTCCGCGATAGAGGGACAAACTATCTTATTATTTACGGTAATTTAAATGTGTATGACCCTCCACATACTGATTTTAAACCACCTTCTATCTGTATTACCTTTTCCCACACTCTTATCAACTGTTTAAAGCACTTTTGTGTCTCACATACAGTAAGTCCAAGACTCACTGACCATAACGCACTTCCGGATGCCGTCAGCCAATAGAATGCACGTACAGTATCACATGACTGCAAACCAAAAATCCGCGATGAAGTGAAGTCGCGAGCGTTGATGTGCGAATGCGCAAGGGTGTACTGTATTAGTAATACTGCAAGGCTCTCATACCTTTTCTCTCTGCCATTATGTAAATTCTTCTCACTTTTCTTACATCTTTTTACCATTCATCCATTTCTCACCTGTTAGTCTCTTTTTAAGACTGGTCATTTCCTCAGGTTTATCAAAGTTGTTCTTCATCTGCACAAGGGTGTCCGTATTCTCAACCACCAGTTTCTAACAGAAGAAGGGGGATGAGATGAGTCATATAACCACCTTCAGGTGGGAATTTAATAACAAGAGCTTGTATCTCTTTCTATCTGTCCTATCTGGCTCAACGGCAGCCTCATTTCTGAAGAAGTATGGGTGCAGTTTTTTTTTTTTTTTTTTGAGTAAAGAATAGACCTACATTACCTCACAAAAAGAGAGGACACAGAATCACCAAAATTAATTGAGATACAAAGTTCTAAAAATACAATATAAAAGAAATGTAAGCAATAGAAAGACAATCTAATTTTATTCCTGTAACCACCTAGCTTATCACAACAGGGTTACTCTTCAGTAGAATTAAGACAATTGAATTTAGCAAGTTATGACATCACGCTTCAAAGCGATGATGTATTGTAAGTGTCAGTGGTCAGGTGTTTGTTAGTCAGTCAGTCCGTCTGGTTTGTATGTCCACCAAATATCTTCGCAGATAGAAAGATGAAACAAAAAGCACATTACTCGGGCGGCAAAGGGGATGAAAATGAGATGATGACCTTGACCTTGAGAAAAGTAGGTCAAGTCAAATTTAAATTTTTGTACACTCAGGAAACGGATAAGATAGAGAGACTAGGGAGAAGGCCATAGGGAGAAGGCCATACATCAAAGCTAGTGCTTTGATCAATGCCAGTAGGCCAGAGCACTGATTTGATCTTTGACCTATGCAAGTAGATCAGGGTAAAATTTTGAATTTGGGGGTCGCGGGATGTGCAGTCTGTGACTGCATTGGTTCTTGTTTGACTTTTTTTTTTCATTTAATCTTAAGAACTGATCTAACTTGATATGGAATAATTTCAGGTGTAAACACCAACATCAAAGACAAAGCACACAGCAGCAAACAGGAAAATTTATTTACTGTTACCGGAAATTTTATTAATAAAAAATGGATTTTCATAAAGATGTAAACTTTTATAAAATGTTTTTTATGCCAATTGCAGACTGCAACCAAGACCATTTTTTCAGTTTTATGTTAGTTGTTGCTGTTTTTTTTTAACTAACCAAAGTTATAAGATTATTCATGAAACTGTGTAGATGTGTACAGTCCGTACATTTATGTGCTTTTTTTATGACAGCGATTTGTCCCTTCTTTAACAATTGTCAGTTTTTATCATATGTATCCAGCGGGCCACAAATCAGCACCCTTCACATCATACTCTACCTTCAGTTCAGTGACTTGAGAGGTGACGTGCCACATCAGGTTGTCACTCACGAATTTCAGGCCATAGGAACCAATTATCTCTGCTAGGGCTTGTAACTCTGTTCATGAGGTGATACGAAAAATGCAAGAATTGGGACTGGAAGGAGTTGAACATACAACAAAAGCTTAAACTAAGGTTGATGTCAGACAGCCAAATATATGGATAAAATACAGTACATGACAGCAACAAGCTTGTATCATGTGAAAAAAGAGTTGACATGATTCTGACACAAAGCATGACTCCCTACCAATGACAAAAATACCCCTGACACCTAGAGATGACGATACAAAAGGACCGTGATCAGAAACTGTTTCAATGAAACACACACCAGCGCACCTTTCAGAGCTTTCACGCAGCTAAATATCTCTTCCTGAATATGGATGGATAAGGACATGGGTGGTTAAAATTGGAGGTGGTTAATGGATTGGCGAGTGAGTCACTGCAATGCAGGAAGATATTGACTGCAGAGTAAATATAGACAACCGTGATGACGTTGTGAGGGGGCGTCTGTTGAAGCACAGTCATCGCTAATGTTCTATGTGTTAACTGAGCGAGGGTGTGTATAATGTTCTCTATGTACCCTATTACAATCATAAGGTGGTTCTTCCACCAGGTCAGGAAGGAAGACTATGTCAAGAAGGGATGTTGAAATGGTTACAAAGCAAAGGAAGAGGAACGGGGGAGACAAAAACGATACTGAACTTTACACTAGCCAGGCAGTGTCAGAATAAACGGCATGTCAGGTAGAGTGAAAGACATCACCACAAGCCATTACAGTAACAACCTCCACATCCTCTTGAGCAATAATTCTCCTTCTACATGTGGTTTCAAAGAAGAGAAAGAGATCTTGTAATCTCGCCTTTTGAAAGGAGTGGGTTGTTTGTTGTATCTGATTATCAAAACCTGAAAAACGATGGAACCTCAGGATTCAATTGTAAGATACGTGTGTGCAACATGAACATGGAGGATAAGATATGTGTTTCGTGCCTTTGTGATGTCTATTCATCTGTGATTAAAGCGTTTTCATAGAAAATGTGCTTGCACACAACTAGATTTCTGCAGACAGCAGGAGCTTACTCATAAATGTACGACAAACTACTAGTTGTTAGTAGCAACAACTATATCACAAAAGTTATAGTTGTTGCTATGGATACTATTTCCTTCATGTCAGTGAGGATCATCGTCTGAAATGTAAATGGCACAAAATAGTAAATGTTGACTGAAAATATTCCAAAACTAGCAAATTTATACCAAGGCCGAGGGCATTCACAAGTAACTAAAGGTGAGATTGACTCAAACTCCAGATTAATTGACCATAATTAGACTCCGGAGCCAACCTGACACATCTGAAAACTCCTCTGCTCTGAATCCTGGCTCACTGTCTGTAGTCTGGTTGACAAAGCACTGCATTGTGGGACAGTGAATGATGAGAGCATTGCTGGCCTGTCGCAGGAGACTCTCCAGGAACCTGAGACCCAGAAACAAACAGGCAAACAAAACAAACCTGAGCGATAAAGAAAGACAGGAAACAGACACAGAGAGCAAAACTAACAGAGGAATTACTTTGTGTGCTACTTGATATATGTAATGCATGTGACACTTATTGTGTGCTTCTGCATATATACCAGTGAAACAATTTGGTTTTTGTCATTTTAAATGGACACTGTCATGCAGCATGCACTTGATGCGCCTATATTTCCACATACCAGTTTGTGTAGAGGGTTGTAACCGTCTGCCCTCCATGTGAATCCAGTGGCTGCGTTTGCTGCAGGAGGACGTTCTTCACCAGCCGGGTGACATCCACATTGATGTAGCTCGAGAGGCTGTGCAAGCTGGCAGTATAGGCTCTCAGCCCTGCCAGGAGGTCTGAAGGACGGGCTATCTCCTGGGTGGTCTGGTTGTAATTGGCCATTCTCACGATGACCCTGGGAAAACATGTTTAACCGATGTTGTTTATCATCATGCCAGAGTGGATGGAGGGTAGACAGATGGGACCTTAAACCCACTTAAATGATCCATAGTACTGTGCTGCCATATTCTCATTAGGTCAGCACATTTGATGCTCCAGGGCTTCCTTACAGTTTTCTTTGTTTTTTGTCAGCGCACTGAACTATCTCTCTTTCTCCCTATAACTAGACTGCATATAAAATTTATGGTCATGGATAGAAACAATCTCTGTGAGCAACGTGTGCTCGAAGGCTGAAAATTTTAAAGTCACAAGGGAGAGAATCATCAGCTTTGACAGGGAGACTAAGCAGAACATGAACACAAACATTAGGTTTCACTGGTACCAATCAATAATCTAAATAACAACATTGAAATGACACAGCAATGCAGTGGT